>NW_027100731.1:3100150-3105150 GCF_040412425.1 Macrobrachium rosenbergii
AGAACAGGGACATAACAGTATATGATTAATGATTCATAAAAACTAACCATCAATCACCAAAAATAAGAAAAAACGTAACACACCGTTCACATATCCATGATTTTACGACACACTCAATATTGTGGCCCTTCACAACACCTTCCAATAATGCCTCTTTTCACTCCAGAGAGCGTCCTTACTCAACACTATTTGTTTTGCAACTCACTGAGTTTCAAAGAGCGTCTTTTCACTTCACTTCACTCAGTTTTAGTGCCTCTACACTTCAGAGAGCGTCCTCACACTAAACGGGTTTGGGCCTTAAATACACACATCATTAATGGACATAAAATTAACAAGACAATGGTAACACCTTAAAATTAACCTGGACATACACAAGACAATGGTAACACCTTAAAATTAGCCTCCACCAATAACACATACTAAAATAAACAGAAATCAAAAGTACCATAACCACTCTTAATCAAAGACGACACCGAAGAAAAACCTGCAAATCACGACATTTAACATCTTAATCTTAAGTACTTAATCCTAAATTATTTCATAAACAAAAACACCTGACACAACATTATTACAACACACCTGGAAACCTGTACATTCAATAAATTTATAGGATTAATCAAATCAATTAATATAAGTATATACAAAACAACTTTACGAAGAACAAAAAGGTTTTTCTCAAATCAACCTATCGATCAGTCACTGATGCGTGATAGTGCATCAGCGACAACATTACTTTTTGCCTGGAATGTGTGAAAAGCTAAAATTCCATTCCTGGAGCAGGAGGCTCCAACGCATCAACCGTTGATTTTTATTCCTAAACCTGTTCAAGAAAACCAACGGATTATGATCCGTTAATATTTTAATCGGGTCCCTGTAGAGGATAAATATACCTGAAAATGATTAACAGCTAAAATTAATCCCAAAGTCTCTTTCTCTACAGTCGAGTATTTCCGTTGTGCCGGGGATAACTTTTTGGAGAAATAGGCAACAGGATGAGATACTCCATGAGCATCTTCCTGCAACAAAACTGCTCCAACCCCAACATCACTCGCATCAGTAGCAAGCGAAAAAGGAACGTCAAAATCAGGAGCTTTCAAAATAGGGAAATTCATTAGGACCTGCTTTAACTTTTCAAAGGCATTTTGGGCATCATTAGTCCATACAAAAGTCACATTCTTACGTAATAAATTAGTCAGGGCTCAGCGATATCAGAAAAATTCTTAACAAATCTACGGTAATACCCTACTAAACCAAGGAACTTTCTGACATCCCTGCGACACTTCGGTATTTCAATATGTCTAATAGAGTCTACGTTTGCCTGTTTCGAGAGCCACTTTCCCAAATCCTACTTCGTGACCCAAATATACAACCTTTGCTTTGGCAAACTCACTCTTTTTAGGTTTATAACCAAACCAGCTTTCCTAAGTACCTGAAATAAAGCCTTAATACGTTTAAGATGGGTGTTCCAGTCATCACTATAAATTACAATATCATCAATATAAACAACACACCCTCTAAACCTTGGACCAAAGTATTCATTAACCTTTGAAAGGTTGCAGCGGCATTCTTCATCCCAAAAGGCATTACTTTACATTGGTAGAGTCCGCGCTGCGTTACAAACGCTGACAAATCCCGTGCCCGTTTGGACAGCGGAACTTGCCAATACCCCTTTAACAAATCAAATTTAGTTATATATTTTGAATTCCCTATCCTGTCAATACAGTCCTCTATCCTGGGTAAGGATAACTATCAGGCTTTGTGACCTCGTTGACTTTGCGGTAATCAAAACAAAGCCTGAATTGACCATCCTGTTTCTTTACCAAAACAACAGGTGAAGACCACGGACTGTTGCTGGGTTCGATCAGCCCGTGTCGTAACATATAATCAACCTCTTTATCCACAACATCATTTTTAAATGGATTTAACCTGTAAGGGGATTGTTTTACCGGAGTTGCGTTACCCACATCCACATCATGTTCAAGGACAGTGGTCTGTCCTGGAACATCCGAAAATAAATCCTTATAACTAAAAACTAACTTTTTCAAAGATCCCTGTTCTACTAAATTCAAATGTGAAACCATTTCTGAAAAATTTTCTAAAGAATGTTCATTATCATTAGGCCATTCGGCACCATCAAAACAATCATCATCAAAATTACTCACGTCTGGAAAAGAAAAAAGAATTAATACGTTACACTTTGTAGTATCACCAACTAATGCCACGGGAATAACTTTGTCACGACCTTTATAAGCCTTTAACATATTTATGTGACACAACTGGTAGGGTCTCCTCCTTTCAGGAGTTTCAACTAAATAATTAACATCACTTACTTTCTTTAAAATTTTCCACGGTCCTGAAAATGAAGCTTTTAAAGGGTTTCCTGGAATGGGAAGCAATACCAAAACATTATCACCCACTACAAAATTACGCTCCTTAGTCTTTCGGTCAAAAAAAGTATTTCATTTTCTTTTGGCTACACAATAAATTTTCACCAGCAAACTTCCAAGCCTTCGTTAATTTATCACCCAAATTACTAACATAATCTAATAAATTCATATCAGGGCGTCCCCTCCCAAGATTCACGAACCACATCCAATGGACCACGCACACAATGACCAAAAATAAGGCTGAAAGGTGAAAATCCTAAAGACTGACTCGGCACTGACCGAAATGCAAATAATAAATAAGGTAGTTCCTTATCCCATTCAGAACCATTAACCAAACAATACTTTTTTATCATAGACTTCATGGTTTGATGAAATCGTTCCAAAACACCTTGACTTTCAGGATGGTACGGAGAAGAAGTCACATGATTAATTTTTAATTCAGCCATCTTCTCCTAAATAATTTACTCAGAAAATTAGACCCACAATCGGACTGAATTACTTTGGGCATTCCGAACCTGGTGAAAAATTCAATTAATACTTCAACAATTTTAACAGATTTTACATTTCGTAGTGGTATTGCCTCAGGATATCGAGACATCCTATCCATAATTGTTAAAATATACTGATTGCCACTACGAGTTTTCGGCAGAGGACCAACCACGTCAATAATTACCTCTCTGAACGGTTCAGAAACAACAGGAATAGGATGTAATGGTGCCTTTGGAATTGGTTGATTAGGCTTCCCGACCTTTTGACATGCATCACAACTATTTACAAATTTTTAACATCATCTTTCATCTTAGGCCAAAAATAATTTTCACACAATTTACGAGTGGTTTTAAAAACACCAAAATGACCAGCCAAACCATTTTCATGAGCCAATGTCATTAACTCCTTTCGATAAACAAAAGGAACCACAATCTGTTTAACAATTTCACAACCTGTATTAATGGCATCAAAAGGTCTACTTATTCTATACAAAATATTATTAATTATCTTAAATCGAGGGACAGTCAAATCAGTAATTTCGCCAGACTCAACTGGCAGGTCTTTAAAATCTGCTTTCTGAGCTGTAATAAGTTCCTTAGTAGTCCAATTAAGTTTATTATCCAACACACCACTATCTATAACTAAGCTATCACTACGATCTAAACTACTCAAATCAACATCAACTACCGACTCGGCCGAGTCAACACTACTAGCCTTCGATCGAGTGACTACAGATATTTCATTACCGGAACTTAATACAATAGGGAAAGTTTTATTTATTAGGGCGACATCATTCCCTAACACCAAATCCACATCTTTAATAGGAAATTTATCAATAACGGCCAGTTTTAAATAACCTGAAAAAGACGGGCATGATAAATAAAAACTCTCAACCAGGTAAGACCTGACCGTATCTGGAAAACCACTTAACAAAACATATTCCTTATTTGAACATTCCCAATCAATAGGTAAGGATTCTCTGAGAATTAAAGACTGAGCAGCCCCAGTGTCACGCAAAATTTTAACCTTTCTTTGCTCAGTCAATTCCCAGAGCGAACAAAACCATCAGACAAAAATTTCTGAAAAGGAGCCAGTGACTTATTGCCTAGTCACTGATTATTAGAGTTCTCAGCCACTGACTCGTTCTCATTCCTACGAATGGCCATTACCGGACGTCTTTCGGTCCTTTGTGACCTTTTAAATGCATAACACATGCTCTTGACGTGTCCCTTCTTATGACAGAAGAAACAAGTCAAAGTTTTCAACTTCTCCGGGTTATCTGTGGTCTGCCTATTATAGCTGTTAACAGGAGTAGTACGAGAACCATAATTAACATTAGGCCTATTATACCTGTTCTGATTACTACTCCTGTTAACTCTCACCCAACCAGATTTCTCATTTCTGGGTACTTCCCTATCACATTTTTATGAGAGAGGAGGTACTCATCACTTGCAATTGCCACCTCCTGTAAAGTTTCTAATTTTAACTCTTCGAGGTGTACCTTCACCTCATTAGGCACGGACCTTTTAAACTCCTCAACCAAAATCAATTCTTTTAATTTCTCAAAGTCTGTCACCTCCTTAGACTTTAACCAGTCGCCAGCAAATTGCTCTTTAGCCCTGGCGAACTCTACAAAAGTCTGCCCTCTTTCCTTCTGTAAATTACGGAAGCGTTGTCAGTAAGCTTCCGGTACCAACTCGTAAGCCTTCAAAACTATGGCCTTTACAGAATCATAATCTGAAGACAGATCTTCGTCCAAGGTAACGTAAACTTTCTGGGCCTTACCTAACAATTTACTCTGAATAAGAGTGGTCCAATACTCTTTTGGCCATTCCAACCTTGAAGCTATTCTCTCAAAAGAAACAAAAAACTCTGCCACGTTAACTTCCTGAAAATTTGGGACTAACTTTAGAGCTTCAGTTAGATTAATACAAGGCATTGCAGACACATTATGTTGGGAAGAAGAAGAACCCCTATTACTCAATGCTTGCATAGCAAGTTCGTGCTGCCTCTCTCTCTCTCTCTCCTCAGCCTTCAACCTTTGGAGATCTATTTCCATTCTTTTCAACTGAATCTGCCTATCTAAAATTTCTACTGACACCGCTTCCTCCACCTGCCTAGTCT
>NW_027100731.1:3132650-3135150 GCF_040412425.1 Macrobrachium rosenbergii
CTCCGGCATACAACACATTCCTTCAGAATCCTCTTAACTGTAGAGAAGAATTTTGGTATTCAGAATTTCCTGCGTAATTCTGTCAAAAGGGCACAGCAACCAGCATGTTTCAAAAGCAAATGTTCATCCAATATAATAAGTTTGTTAGAGTACTCTCTCTTGATAAAAGAATAGGATAAGTTTGGTTGGTTACACTGCGCTTCTCTTTAAATTTACAATTCACTCTTATTAAATTATGAGTGTCTGGATACAAATTCAACTGTGATATCAAATTAGGCATAGCCATCTTGGTTTTAGAGTTGCTACTTAAATAGTCAATAACATCTGGAAAATTTATTTGTTGATCCCTAGAGATGATTTGAGTCAAAGCCTTAGAGCGGAGGTCCTTCTTATCAAAGCCATGTGACTTGTTTATAAACCCTTTCCATCGATCCCAGCATTCCAGAACTTTCGCAAGTATAGATATCAACTTATCCATATTTGAATATCTATCTAGAGGTATTAAGTGCTCTAGTTTTACAGTTTGGCTTTCTTTTATACTGGTTGAGGCACTATATGCCTCAATGGTTTCTAAATTCTCGACCATTGGTACCTTGAAACCTAAAATGTCACTTTTACTAGCTTGATCGAGATCACGTATATTGGGACCCTTATGGTAATTAGACTTCATTAAGCTTTTGAATGACAGACATCGTGTAATTTTGTCAGCTGGGTTGTCCATTCCACTCACGAATGAGAATCAATACTTCTCCCCTCACATAGCTTTGTTATATGATTCAGTTTGTTCATTACGAACACTGACCTTTTCTGCATTTTATCAAACTTATGAGAAAAAGGACAGGGCAACAAAACTATCTGAGAATAGCCCCAAGTCAACTATTTTGATGGGCACCAGGCACTGTGTGCCACTCAGTTCATTATCGGTATCCAACAAAACCTCTGTACCCAAACATATAGCCTGTAATTCGAGTGAAGGAATGGACTTTTCATGCAATTTGGATCCAATGAGTCTGTTTTTCGCTAATACAAAGCTTCTTTCACCACTTCTCATATTGCATAAATATACAACAACTCCATAAACTCCTTTGCTAGCATCAACATAAGCCTCAAGTTTATAGTCATCTGTCCTTTCACCAACACATCTCTGAAGCTCAAAAACAGGAGCAGAATTTACTTGGTTTGCAATATTTCTCCATTCCTTTTGTTGAAAGTCTCTAAGTTGTGCATCCCATCCGAGCGTTCTCTCACATTGCAAGTCCTGCATAAAAAGTCTAGCTCTGTTAAGAAGAGGACCATTTATGTTGAAAACATCATAATTAGATGCAATGGATCGCAAAATTTCGCTCTTTGTAGTAGCCTTTTCATCAAGGCACAATTTCCTGGTTGAAATTTTATCACTCCTACGATTCCAGATCATCCCAAGTAATTTCACCTCCATCTCAGATTTCTTGCATCCTACATCCGATTGCATATTTTCTCCATCAATTTTATCTTGTAGTGTACAATCATTAGAAAACATCTGCTGTAGTTCAATTTTGTAAGGACCAAAAATATCCTGTAAAATCTCATACATCAATTCAAGGTTTCGGATGATTCACAAGTAAATCCACCATTGTCCATATAGAAGAGCTGATACATTATCCATTTTGCATTTCTTAGTCTAGGATTATCATTCTTGCTATCCAGTACTAAAATTTTGAAAAGAGCCAACATCAAAATTGTAGGACTGCATCGAAGTCAAAGGAAGACGAACATTTTGTAGGCAATTATAGAGAAATCCCCTTTCTTAACATTCTTAAACCACAAAAAGAGTAACTTCTGCTGATCAAGCTCACTGAGTGCTATTTGATTGAATGCTTTCTTAATATCGAAGATCAGTAATTTAGATCCGAATCTCAAATGAAGCATTGCAGACGTTATCTTCTGAATGAGTGATGGGCCAGCATACATAGCCTGATTATGATTGACCGTCATCACACTGGACCTGCTAGGTTCACAAACATTGGACAAGAAAACAACTCTGCATTTTGTTGTTTCCCGATCCAATCTAAAAACTCCCATGTGTGCTAAAAAAACTGCACTCAGGATGCTCATCCATGTACCTTTCTAGATTTGGTATTCTTTCAATTATTCCAAGATCCTCTTGTTCTTTAAAATTTTCATTCATAAGTTCCAAATTTGCCTTGTTCCTTTGTAATTTTCTCGTGTTGGATCTCAATACTGCCTTTGCAAGGTCGAAATTCCGTCCAAGTAAATGACAGCTCTTTTCATTCCATAGAAGAGGCATCTCTATCCTTCCTTCCTCGTTTCTCCTTGCGTTATCAAGGGTAAACTTAATCAAATTTCCATTACAATCTGACATCAAGTTTCCATCTTCATGGTCTGGTTCACAAATAGATTTCTCATACACAGACCGCAGCATCTCATCAGTTGCACGTCTCAGCTCTGATTCTTCAATCATACCTTTTTCATTTAGAATAGCGAAGTTAGCTTGAACCTG
>NW_027100731.1:3150150-3160150 GCF_040412425.1 Macrobrachium rosenbergii
TCCATGCCTGGAAGTCTCTTCTTTCGATGCTACAGCATCCTCATCAGACTCCTTCCTCAAGAGTGGTATTAAAGAAGTAACATGCCTTTTAGTTATTTCATTGGTTTTACCCTTCAGAACTTATGCAGCAGTTACCTCTCCGTTGATATTCTTGAAAACTTCTTTGACAATTCCCATAGGATAATTAACAGGTTTATATCCATCACCCTTAATCAGCACAATATCGCCGATACTGATTTGTTTATGGTTTATAGGAGCATATCTATTCTTCTTATCAGTAGCTTGTTTAATTAAAGTGTTCATGAATTCCCGATGATAGATTTCCAGCAAGTTTGTTCTAACATGTTTCAGCTTCTCATAAGATGTTTTAATTTTATGTACAACATCAAAATCAACCTGAAAATCCTCATCAGAATAACGGTCAGCTTGTAATGCAGGAATAATATTCAAAGAGACCAATGAATATCCATGAATAAGTTCCTCTGGCGTTATAGGGGTTGGTACATTATTAGAATAATCTCTTAATGCTTCCTTGAATGCAATAGGCCTTCTATTGATCAAATGTACAGCATGACAAACAAGATATTCAAAATCCCTAAATTCAATGACATTATTTCTGATTGACTTCCGTATCATATGCTTGGTCATTTTGACTACGCTCTCAACCAATCCTCCAAGCTGACTGCAACCCTTATAATACTGCTGAAAATGGACTTTCTCAACATTATTATCAGTTAAATACTGAACAGTCTCAGCATCCTTCAGGAAATCCTGAATAATATTGGCTCCTGCTACTATTTGCGTACCCAAATCACTTACTATAAACTGAGGAACTCCATATTCAAAAGAATGCAGTGACAAAGCACGCAAAAATTCTTCAACTGTCATATCCATACAGATCTTAAGATTAACTGCTCGTGTGAACATGCATGAAATAACAAGGATCCAAACCTTGACTTTATCTTTCCCTTGTCTCACATAAAATGGACCACAATAATCAAGATATACATTACCAAAAGGTTTATCAGATGGACTCAATCTAAATTCCCTATAGGCTGATTGATTAAGTTTGACAGGTCTTTGGTTATATCTCCGGCATACAACACATTCCTTCAGAATCCTCTTAACTGTAGAGAAGAATTTTGGTATTCAGAATTTCCTGCGTAATTCTGTCAAAAGGGCACAGCAACCAGCATGTTTCAAAAGCAAATGTTCATCCAATATAATAAGTTTGTTAGAGTACTCTCTCTTGATAAAAGAATAGGATAAGTTTGGTTGGTTACACTGCGCTTCTCTTTAAATTTACAATTCACTCTTATTAAATTATGAGTGTCTGAATACAAATTCAACTGTGATATCAAATTAGGCATAGCCATCTTGGTTTTAGAGTTGCTACTTAAATAGTCAATAACATCTGGAAAATTTATTTGTTGATCCTAGAGATGATTTGAGTCAAAGCCTTAGAGCGGAGGTCCTTCTTATCAAAGCCATGTGACTTGTTTATAAACCCTTTCCATCGATCCCAGCATTCCAGAACTTTCGCAAGTATAGATATCAACTTATCCATATTTGAATATCTATCTAGAGGTATTAAGTGCTCTAGTTTTACAGTTTGGCTTTCTTTTATACTGTTTGATGCACTATATGCCTCAATGGTTTCTAAATTCTCGACCATTGGTACCTTGAAACCTAAAATGTCACTTTTACTAGCTTGATCGAGATCACGTATATTGGGACCCTTATGGTAATTAGACTTCATTAAGCTTTTGAATGACAGACATCGTGTAATTTTGTCAGCTGGGTTGTCCATTCCACTCACGAATGAGATTCCAATACTTCTCCCCTCACATAGCTTTGTTATATGATTCAGTTTGTTCATTACGAACACTGACCTTTTCTGCATTTTATCAAACTTATGAGAAAAGGACAGGGCAACAAAACTATCTGAGAATAGCCCCAAGTCAACTATTTTGATGGGCACCAGGCACTGTGTGCCACTCAGTTCATTATCGGTATCCAACAAAACCTCTGTACCCAAACATATAGCCTGTAATTCGAGTGAAGGAATGGACTTTTCATGCAATTTGGATCCAATGAGTCTGTTATTCGCTAATACAAAGCTTCTTTCACCACTTCTCATATTGCATAAATATACAACAACTCCATAAACTCCTTTGCTAGCATCAACATAAGCCTCAAGTTTATAGTCATCTGTCCTTTCACCAACACATCTCTGAAGCTCAAAAACAGGAGCAGAATTTACTTGGTTTGCAATATTTCTCCTTTCCTTTTGTTGAAAGTCTCTAAGTTGTGCATCCCATCCGAGCGTTCTCTCACATTGCAAGTCCTGCATAAAAAGTCTGGCTCTGTTAAGAAGAGGACCATTTATGTTGAAAACATCATAATTAGATGCAATGGATCGCAAAATTTCGCTCTTTGTAGTAGCCTTTTCATCAAGGCACAATTTCCTGGTTGAAATTGTATCACTTCTACAATTCCTGATCATCCCAAGTAATTTCACCTCCATCTCAGGTTTCTTGCATCCTACATCCGATTGCATATTTTCTCCATCAATTTTATCTTGTAGTGTAGAATCATTAGAAAACATCTGCTGTATTTCAATTTTGTAAGGACCAAAAATATCCTGTAAAATCTCATACATCAATTCAAGGTTTCGGATGATTCACAAGTAAATCCACCATTGTCCATATAGAAGAGCTGATACATTATCCATTTTGCATTTTTTAGTCTAGGATTATCATTCTTTCTATCCAGTACTAAAATTTTGAAAAGAGCCAACATCAAAATTGTAGGACTGCATCGAAGTCAAAGGAAGACGAACATTTTTGTAGGCAATTATAGAAAATCCCTTTCTTAACATTCTTATACCACAAAAAGAGTAACTTCTGCTGATCAAGCTCACTGAGTGCTATTTGATTGAATGCTTTCTTAATATCGAAGATCAGTAATTTAGATCCGAATCTCAAATGAAGCATTGCAGACGTTATCTTCTGATTGAGTGATGGGCCAGCATACATAGCCTGATTATGATTGACCGTCATCACACTGGACCTGCTAGGTTCACAAACATTGGACAGGAAAACAACTCTGCATGTGTGCTAAAAAACTGCACTCAGGATGCTCATCCATGTACCTTTCTAGATTTGGTATTCTTTCAATTATTCCAAGATCCTCTTGTTCTTTAAAATTTTCATTCATAAGTTCCAAATTTGCCTTGTTCCTTTGTAATTTTCTCGTTTTGGATCTCAGTACTGTCTTTGCAAGGTCGAAATTCCGTCCAAGTAAATGACAGCTCTTTTCATTCCATAGAAGAGGCATCTCTAGCCTTCCTTCCTCGTTTCTCCTTGCGTTATCAAGGGTAAACTTAATCAAATTTCCATTACAATCTGACATCAAGTTTCCATCTTCATGGTCTGGTTCACAAATAGATTTCTCATACACAGACCGCAGCATCTCATCAGTTGCACGTCTCAGCTCTGATTCTTCAATCATACCTTTTCATTTAGAATAGCGAAGTTAGCTTGAACCTGCACATCGCATTCCAAACTTAAGCCACTTGTCTCACCCATAGAACTACCAAATCAATATACTTGCAGCATTCATCTATGCCATTAAATACAGGGGTTTGTTTCCATTTAACTCACATGTTTCCTCATAATCGGCAACAGAGAACAAGAAAAATCCTTTGAAAGATAAGGTAGATTCTGTTGCATAATCTTGACATTACCCATTAACACCGCTCCTGCCGATGATCCCAAATAAACAGATGGGTGATCATTGCCAAATTGTACAGAAAAATCCAATAAACAATGGGCGTCATTTGTACCAAGTATCAAGTCAATGTCCTTTATTTTATCACTACCATCAGTCAAATATTTATCAGCTAATTTGAAGCCTTTTTTTTTGGCAAAGGCCCTGGCCACTTCTGAAATTCCTGGTAATGACAAATTTATATCTATGCTTGGCAGACACAATGCATGTATTACACAATCCTTATCATCACAGTTGCACTTTAATTCAGCTATCTTGGATTTATACTTCTTTCTTGAATTAAAACCATTGACTGTTAAAGAGACATTATCTTCTAACAATTTCAACCTATTATCACATGCAAGTTTTTCAGTTACAAAACTGGTCTGACAGCCACAGTCCTTTAAACCTCTAACAAGGGCTCCATTCAACAGTTCACAGGTAAAAGTTGGCAAAACAGAGGCGCCATCAGAGGTATGCAAAGCCTTAGTTATAATCATCACATCACTTGAGGTTTCCTTGTGTTTTGATTTACCTGCTTTTACTTCCTTGACACCTCTCCCATTCACCTGTAGTTTTTCATCATGAGATTTTTCACCTTGATGATCACACGAAAATGAAAAGTGCCAACCCTTACAAAAATAGCATTTCTTAAACTTGCATTTGTCAGTGGTATGTCCAATGTTAGCACATTTCATGCAACCATTAAGTTCTTCTAAGCGTCTCAGCTTATGCTCTGGTTTTTTATATTTTATACACTTATGTGTTGCATGGTTTTCCTGGCAAAGAGTGCACCTTTTGCTCGGAGAAGCGGCGTCAGCAGTACTAATTCTGTTAGTTTCATTATCCTCATATTTAACATTGACTGCAAGTGATGTAGATGATTTTCCTCCTTGTCTCCCCCTTTCATTAAACTTTCTTGTGACGTCCATATATCGTTCAGATGCTTCAAAGAATTTTTCCTTTATCTCCTCAAGTGATGGACGTACATGATTAGTCACATTTACAAGCTGAGCTTTAAAGGACTCATTCATGCCTTGCCAGATGAAATACTGCAAAATATCATCTACTTTGATTTCCAATGTAGAAAAAGTTTCAGTTACATTAGTAATTTTTCCAATATAGGAAAAAGGATCAGTACCGTACTCAAGCTTCATTTCACTTAATTGCTTAATTACATTGAATTTCTGCAGCGAACGAGAAGCCAGTGCTTCTTTAATCAATTTCTTAGCATCTGTATAAGTCTGCTTTGAAATTTCAAGATTCTCGAGCAAAATTATTGCTTGAGAAGTAATAGTTTATCCCTCTCCGTGCAAGAATATGTGGCAATAGCCGATTCAAACTCAACAAGAAATTTTCCAACATTTTCACTTTCGGTGCTAGCGTAAACCGGAAGTGGAACTACAGGACTCTTCAAGAGACTTCTTGCGGTCTCAGAATCCTTGTCCTCAGGCTTAGAATCCATCAATTGCAAAACAGCAAAACAGGTATTTAATTTATCTGAGTAATCATCACAAGACTGCAATTCTAATAAGAACTCCTCCTCATTTTTCCCGTCTCCATACAAAGACTTCTGGATTACAGTATTAAGACTGTTCAACTGATCACTGTACGAAACCAGATTAATTTGAACAGCCGCGTTACTTGGCCACGAATATATTTACGAGTCTTTAATTCTACACTCATTTCATTAAAATTTAAAGGATGGACCATGGACCCACAAACAAACGAAACCCCAACCCGGAAGCTAACCAGACAGCAAAAACAGCACCTTTCTTAAGCCCCACGTTGGGCGCCATCTCGAAAAATTTACTATGTAATTGGAAAATTAATACAAAGAGTAATTTTCTTATTTTAATGAAACCTTCATAAAATTATGAACTTTAAAAACTTTAATTAAAGAACAACTAAGAAATTGAATAAGATATAATAAAATGGTTTCATGTATTGCTGCTCAAATTAAAACCAATGCTGTTGTTGCTGCTGTCGAAGATGATCGCCTTAAATGGAGGTCAAAGCGATGGTCAAGCATCTCCAACTTCCAATTACCATTTTCAAGAACCCCTAGATAAATATAAAAAACCAAAAATCAGTTACACTTCAAATGGTAATTTAAACTATCGAAATCACTAATAGATTATTTAAACACAGGAATGCCATTCAAATATATTGTCACTTTGTTGTGTTATTTTATAATTAGTCATTTTATTCTAGTTTCTGTAAAGCATATGAACTGTATTATTATCCATTTAGTTTGTTTTCCTCCTCCCCGGTGGTTTGTCTGTTTAGTAATTGTCACTAATGACCATTCTGTCTTTTCATATATTTGTGAGCGAGTGGTGCTGTCACCATGGCTGTGTCGGAGATTCTTTCGACTGAAGGAGTCAGTTGATCTCTGAGCCTTATTACTCCTGGTGACTGCTGAATTTGCTACGTAACGCCTGCTTGGATGTACTATTACTTAAAGGATTACACCTTATCCAGCCTCACCCTCGGCTCAGTAAATGTCGAGGGGCTCTCGCTTAGCCAAGGTATAATTGAATGATATTTTTTGGATTAGTCAGGCGATCTTTGATTGGTCTCATTTGGACGTCCCGAGTTTCCTGGAGGATCATCCTTGTGGACGTAGGATCGCTGTTGGATGGGTCCTATCGAGTACCATAATTATATTCATTTGCCTTCACCACTTCACCCCCTCACTTTTGTCTCTGGACGCAGAGACATATAAGTATCTAAAAAGATCACGGCTATAACTCCAGTGTTACGGTGGACAGCAATATATGATTAAGGAGATCACGGCCACTGCTCCAGTGTTTCGGAGGAGGGAAATTATCACTAGCTTAATTAGTTTGTAACTGATAGGTTGTTCTTACTTTCCGAATACCTTCTCCTATCTGAACCCCCTTCTCTTTGTGGATGTATCTTTGCTTTTTTCTGTCTTAATTGGGTAAGTGTGTTGGTTTATAAATCTTTCAGGTTGATTGGTGTTCATTAATAATTGTATTCCGAGGTTCAGGAATAACTTCTATCTGCATATTTTTGTATTAAATTTAAGTGTTTTTGTGGTGTTTCGTTTTCCCCCATGAATTGATTTTTGCACTATTAATATTATTTGAGAGCTATTCCACTGACTGTGGACTTAGCTTGTGGTTGTGAACAGAGTTTGATAAGAAAGTTATTTAATTTTTAGTAATGGAGGAAAAGGACCGTTACAAATTGGCGACCTTGCCAGGATCTTACGTTCCTGTCTGTTCACTCAGTGCAAAATTAATTCTGGGGGCTTAGTTTTCTTTGAACAACATTTTTACACCTCCTCGGGTTGAGTTTGTTGCTTGTTGATATTTAGTTTTAGTCACAATGTCGACAGTTAATGTGTTAGATCTCCTGTCTGGAGAGGGGTGGCAAGCAAGGCTTGCGGAGCTTGATAAAGTGAATTGGAGCAAGTAACTCAAAATTTGGAGTTGGAGTATGATGTGTCTGTTAGGAAAGGCCTATTGTTAATCCAGGTTTATGATTATGTCAGTATGGTTAAAAAAGGGTGAGGTAATAACACCGAAGACTGAGGTGTCAGTGGAGGTATTGACTAAACAGATAGAATTGAAAACTTTAGAATTTAATTTAGAGAAATTTAGGGCTGAGGAGAGAGAGAAGAATGTTTGAGAGAGAAATGCGAAATGCAGCTCCCTCTTCTCCTCCTTCCTCCCCGGGTAGTTTGGTAATGCCTGCCATTAATTTGGGGCAGGCCCTTAAGTTTGTGCCATGTTTCCATGAGAACAATGTTGCGGAATTTTTCGTCTCATTTGAGAGAATTGCGGCCAAATTGCAGTGGCCCCAGGAATACTGGACCACTCTCATACAGAGTAAACTTGTGTGGAATCGCTCAAAAGGTTTATGTAACTTTGGATGAAACTTTGTCCTCAGATTACGAAAATGTTAAGGTTATTATGTTGAAAGCTTACGAGTTGGTTCTGGAAGCCTACAGGCAAAGGTTCAGAAATTTGCAAAAGTGTAGTGACCAAACCTTTGTAGAGTTCACTAGGGGAAAAAGACAATTTGCGGAAGATTGGTTTAAATCGAAAGAGGTGGATGACATGGAAAAATTAAAAGAATTGTTAAATGTAGAAGAATTGAAGAGGTGTGTTTCAGATAAGCTAAAAGTTCACCTCGAAGAACTGAAAATCAACAATTTACAGGAAGCCGCTATTGCTAGCGATGAATATTATTTGTCACACAAGAGTGAGTTAGGAGCATCAGGGACAAGTGTAGAACCGAAATGGGATAGGACAGGTCGAGGTGGTTATAATAAGAGTAAGACGTTTATGCGGCCTAATCATAATAATAATAATTTTACGTTACAGGAATCTGTTAATAATGTTAAACGTTTTTCTGTTAATAATGATAAAAGAAGTTATGGTTGCCATGATCCAGAGTGGAAAAAGAAGGTTACGTGTTTTTATTGTAATAAGAAAGGGCATTTGAAGAGTTCTTGCTTTGCTTTTAAAAAATCCTTGCAGGCTAGAGGAAGACCGGTGATGGGAGTCGGCAGAAAAGAAAGCGATCCTGTTCCGACCAGACCCAGTGACCAATGACTAACAGACTGTTTTGAGAGGTATTTGTCTACTGGGAAAGTGTCGTCGGTCAATTCGCCCATTGAAAAGGAAGTAAGGATTTTACGGGATACTGGGGCGGCCCAGTCTTTGATCTTACGGGACGCGTTACCTAAAGATTTTGACTTTGATTATAAAGAGTTTGTTTTGCTGTCTGGGTTTCCTGATTCAGTCGAGTCTTACCCCATCGGAAATTTTCATTTGAAATGTCCTTCTTTTTCAGGAGTTTTGAAGTTGGCAGTAGTAAATAAGTTTCCTGTCAAAGGGGTTGATATTGTTTTGGGGAATGACGTGGCTTTTAAGAATAAGACTTGTCCAATTTTGATCAATCCAGAAGTAGCAGTAGTTACGCGTTCTAGTGCTAGAGTTGTTGACGTTGCAACTGATGTAGACTTGAGTAGTTTGGAAAATAGTAGCAGTATTGTAGGAGATATTAATATTTTGAGAGATCATCCGAATTGGACTGTGGAAGAACTTGTTAAAACCCAGAAAAAGGAATTTCGCGACCTACCCATTGAGTCGGGCGAAGAATCGGACTTGACTGTACCTAAATTTAGAATTATTAAGAATATTTTGTACAGGTTGAGTAGGCCGATGGAGGCTGGTAACTCGGAACATGAAATATTAAGACAAATAATGGTTCCTTATATTTACAGAAATGGTTTGATGTCGTTGGCACATGGTATAATACGCTGAGGTGATTAATTTGGTGATTAGGATATTTATCGGAGAATTTACATTGTTAGCGGACAGCTACTAATCCGGGTATTCTTGGTTTTCAGGCATAATTACGCTTCACAAAATTTTGTGTGTTAGGATTGCGCAGGGGAAAACTGTGTTGGTTTTCTCTGTGTTGTCCAGTGTTAGTGTATGTATTCGGTAGGACACTTTTATAGTGATATAGTGTTGTCACTGTGTTATCAGGACTATTGTTCGCTGAACATTGTTGCAATGAGCGATGGGAAACAAAGTGAAACAACGTTGAGTGTGTAAATTATGACCTATGAACAGTTATATGGAATCCGGATTAGAGCATTGTAGCTCTTAATTATGCGTATACTTATGTGAGAGTTTTGAAGCTCTTGGGTTTAAAATAATATATTTAGCAATGGTTTTTGAGGTTTTCTGTGTTATAGATTTTCCATTGTATTAAAGATATTTTAATTTAGATACCTTTGTGAGCTGCATCCTTGTTCCTTTGCCACCCCTCCTGTTGGATATCGTGTTTTGTAAGTTTTATTTATTTATTTATTTTTTTTTTTTGCAAATTCATACCTTTGTTTTTTCCTTACAGGGTTGCATGAAACCTTGTGCTTGGCTTGTTGGTCTTTTCAACGACCATTTTTTTTTTTTTTTAAAGTATTCCAAATTATTCACTGTAAAAAAATATATATATGTGTATATATATTTTTTTTTTTTGGGAGAGGAGGTGTCACTTTGTTGTGTTATTTTATAATTAGTCATTTTATTCTAGTTTTTGTAAAGCATATGAACTGTATTATTATCCATTTAGGTTGTTTTCCTCCTCCCCGGTGGTTTGTCTGTTTAGTAATTGTCACTAATGACATTCTGTCTTTTCATATATTTGTGACCACCATGGCTGTGTCTGACTGAAGGAGTCT
>NW_027100731.1:3378450-3395950 GCF_040412425.1 Macrobrachium rosenbergii
TTTAACCTCATTGCAGAAGTTAGGTACTGAATTCGTGAAGCATTATTTTTATCATAATAAATCATGTATATTTTTAGATTTAATTCTAAATGAATAAAAATTCTAAAATAAATTTAGGAATAATATAAATTTATAAGAATGCAATAATAATAATAATAATAATAATAAAAAAATAATAAATAATAATAATAATAATAATAATAATAATAATAATAATAATAATAATTATAAATAAATAATTTAAAATCATAAAAAAAAAAATAAATAAAATATGTAAAATTAAAAAAAAATTCGATAAACGATATTTTTCGTAATTTTAAATAAAAATTTGAAGAAAAAAGAAATTAGTTCAAATTTTAAGGATATATTCTTATAACAAGTTTTTTTGACAAAAATCTCGTTAAAAAAACAATGCAGATAAAATTAAAGGCTAAAAATAAATAATTTTGAAAAAAATATATAAAAATACTGATTAATAAATCAATATTTCAAATAAAAAATCGATTTAAAAAATCATTAAGAAACGGATGAAAATAAATGAAATATGTAGAAAAGTTTAAAAATAAATTCAATTTCAATACAAAATAAAAAAATTTTTAAAAGAAACTAATTTAAAAATACCGTTTACAGAAATAAATAAAAAAATATAAATAAAATTAAATAAAAATCTGTTAAAAAAATAAAAATTAAATAAAAATCAAAAATGAAAAATATATAAAAAATGGGGAAAATTGCTGCATAAAAACTTTTAATAAAAATAAATAAATTTTGAATAAAAAAATAAATAAAAGAATAAATTTTCCTGATTATGATCAATGAATTTAAAAAATAAATAAAACAGATGTATTCTTATAAAATATATAAAAAAAAACGTTAAAAATCAACTAAAAAAAAATAGATAAAAACAAAAAATTTGAGACACAAATCAATTTAAAAAATAAATATAAAAAAGAAATAAATGAACTAAAAATAAAAAAATACTGATAAAAATTTAATTTCAGTCAAAATCAATTTAAAATTCATTAAAAAAAAATAAAATAAATGAAATATGTAAATGAAATTCAAAAAAATTACAATTTGAACAAATATTTTTTTTGGGTGTTTTAAAAATAAATTTTGATGAATGATTTTAAAATCGTTTACTGATATATTATAGCAACATTATATAAAAAATAAATAATTATAAAAACAATCAATATATTTCATGTTATGACATACAGAAAAATGGAATCATAGTTCCATTCATAAATATATTTAAATGGATATGGAAAAAAAAATATATCGATCATGTAAGGAAGGCTATTGTGAAACAAGAGTGTTCATGCGCGTCACAGATCTCATCCATCAAAATCGCACATGTCAGCTTTAACATGTCTACAATGTGTTGTTTGGAAACAGTATGTCAGCATAAACTCAACGTCCTCTTTTGTTCTGAGCTGAGAAATGTCACGTAGACAGTGAGGAATCCTTGGGAACGAGGTCATTGTTTGTTCGTGTGTGTGTAAGTGATAGTTTTGCTATGCTAAAGCGTGAATTCTTAGAGATTAGATCAAAATGGGAAATCATCCCGTGTAGACTCATTGTTACCCTGTTGTACAAATATCTCAGAATACAAAAGAATCCCATTATGGAGTTTGTCTAAATCCTACAGAAGAACTTGGTTACTATTCCCAAGACGATAAACTCATTGCACAACCATGGAGAAACTTGAAAGATGCAAAACAATTTCTCTGACTGTTTAAACCAATCCACGTAATCAAACGTAAGATGGAGGATACTCTGGAGATACCTTACAGAAACAGTGGTGGCAGCATATACATTTTGAAGGAAGCAGAAACAACAAACTACGATTAGGCAAGATGCCTAAACAACCTTAGACTGACGTCATCACATACTGGCGTCAACAACAAACGAACGGTTGTGATTGACGGCATCAAACGTCTTGGAAGATGTCATCTTCATCAAACATACAACACCAGGACGGAAAGTCGTCACCGCGTCAACAGAGAGAAAGAGGAAAACATCTGACCTTGATAATACATCTTTCCCAACGCGCTCAGAGAGAGAGAGAGAAGATTACCAAATGCAGCCATTTCGACGCGTTTCAATGAAGTTCAGCGACATTCCAATCAACATTCAACAACATAAGAAAATTCAACATCCATAGCATCCCTTCCGATGACGTGTACCTGGAAAGGCGAAAGTCGGACGGCAGAGGAACTTCGTCAACCTACTTACGAGAATCAATAAAAAGCTAAAGTACAACCTTTTTATCTATAACAGTTAGTGATCTCATATTGCAGTGGTTCCTGACTCGGGCGGCAGGTTGCTGATATAAGGTGAGCGGTGCCGTAGATTAATACTCTTTCCTTGCAGAAGTAGCAGTTCCCGGTATCTCATTTTTTTTTTTTTGTGCTCTTTATTTTTACGCTTGACACATGGTTAACTCTGTTCTTTTTCAGAAAGTGCATTTATTACTTATTGATATTGGACTATATGATGCATTTTTCATAGGTGATGTTATTTTTTTAGCGAATATATGAGTCTCTGTTAGGATTTACTTGCGTTCCTGGTATAGATATATGAGGTTACGCAGCGGCCGTGTTTATTCATATAGGTTTCAAGATCACTTAGAGAATAGGCGTGCGGCTAGGAGTCTCAATAAGAAGATGACTTCTCCAAGCCCAGGTGGGAGTAGTCCCCCTAACCCAGTTCCCCCACAGAATCCTGTCAGTACAGAATCCTGTACTGACAGTTGTTAATGCTAGATCGGCAATTGTACCATTTGCAGGTCGAGTTAATGGATTTTGACACAGGGTGTCGAGTCTTGGATTTCGTCTGTAGACGTACACCTCACGGCAAAATCCATTACCGATCAGTCTTTACAATTGCAGGAGGCAAAGAGTTTCATAGATTATGCTAAAGGGGATGCAGGTGCATACTTACGGGGAATATCTTTTAAAGAAACAGTCACTTGGGATGATTTCAAAACCAAGCTGCGTTCCATCTATGGGAGTGAGGATGCATTGGATGAAGTTCTTGCTTTACGAAATGTAATAAAGAGCATTTTTATGACTAATCTCAGCGTGGTGGATAGGCAGCTCTGATAGGAGATAGGCTCGAAGAATATAACGGGCAATTTGATGCTTCAAATTGGGTCAATGGTAATCTGCATCTCAGTTCCAAAATCTCTTTGTAGATTGGTTTATTTGACACTAATAACAGCGATGTTACCTGAACCTTTGATTAAGTGTTTTGATGAAAAATTAACATCAGATAGCACAGAATTAGATATCTATAGACAAATTCGGAAACACTTGTCCAAGTGTACAGATCTCGATCTTCTCTAGTTCAGGCTTTTTACTAAACAAGAAAACAAAAATCACACATCTTCATCACCGCAACAGGTTAACTTAGTCACTAATAATTCATCAACAGTCATTTGCTTTAAATTGTAAAAAACCAGGGCATGTGATAAATGAGTGTAGGACACGGTATTGTTCAATTCATAACAGCTCATATCACAAGTATAATCAATGCAATGCTAAGAAAAAGTCCAAACAGTAACACAAACACCCAAAGTGCTGGTAATGACGCTAAAAAAGACGAACAATACCATGGGGGAAAGAACAAACAATTCAAGCAGAACAGTAATGTGGGTCAGAAACAAGCACAGTCAAATCGTTCCTCCCGGGAAAGTCAACTTCAAACTCAGCAGTTCAAAATAACCAGGGTCAGTGAATTTTCAGAATGCCAGCGGGCAGGCAAACACCACGTAGCCAACTTAAAGGGGGAGGAGAGTGATATTGGGTTATCATCACTTTTTGAATCAGATAATAAATTTAATGTTCTCCAAGATATGTGTGAAGACAAGAATTTTCCAGAAATTGAGGTAGATTTTTCCAAACATGCAGAGCGCGGTCCCGTAGATTTGTGCAAAATACACGCTATTATTGGCTCAGAAGTCAGGCCAACTTTGCATGCAGTCAGCTTAGAACATAAACATTTCACCTTGTTTTTTGATTCAGGTAGTCCACGTAACATAATGGATTTATGTACTCATCACCTGTTATTTTCAAAATTTCCTATCGAACGCTCCAATATTCGTTTGTCAGAATAGGCAATAATGAATTAAGATGTAATTGGAACAACTCAAATACAATACAGGTTGGGGCAACGTACTTTCACGGACACCTTTATCGTTATTAGTAATATTAGTATGTACCCAGTAGTTATTATGGGTTATCCATCAATGTCATTACATAACGTAATTTTGACACCTAAAACACGGAGTGTTTATAAAAGGAAAATTCTATCGGTCTTCACACACATTGAAATCTGTTTTGGATCAGAAGGAGACAGTCAGAGAAAGTAACGTACATAGAAGAACCAGTCACCTGTCTCGTAAGTGATGAAATTGTTAGAGCAACCCAACATAACTCTCAGGCACCCGCCATTGCTGCGTTTACACAAATCATTGAGCCAAACACACCATCATATCTGACGGTAAGGTTAGAAAAAAATACCAGGCTCAGAGGTTTTAATTCTTCCTGATACTTTAAAAATCAATGGGCTTTCAGTCACGCAAGCATTGTACACAGTAAATTCTGATCATCGGGTTAACATTGAAGTTTTTAATCACTTAAATGCTGCTTTAACAATACATGAAAAAATCAACATATTGTCAATATCGAAGCATATAAACATCGAATCCTTACAGTTGCTGAAATTAACTCCACTGAATCAGCAATTGATGAATCTCTTTTAAAAGTAATTAAAGGCAAAATCGAAGCAGACATCTTAGATAGGGATATAAGTAAGAAATTTTTTGAACTTCTATCCAAATATAGTGATGTTTTTTCTACTAGTACTGGAGCTTTAGGCAAAACGGAAGTCATCGAACATCAAATTCGTTTAAAGGATAAAGACAAAGTCATTTATGTACCTTCATATCGTCTACCTGCCAAATTTCTGAATGAGATCAATGTAGAGGTAGATAAAATGTTAAAAGAGGGGGTTATTAAGAAATCTAACAGTCCTTATAATTTTCCCTTGATAGTAGTACCAAAAAAGGATAAAACCTGGAGGATTTGTGTTGATTTTCGCAAGCTCAACGACCAAACTATCCCTGATCGTTTCCCAGTACCATGTACAGATGATATTTTATCTTTATTAGGGCAGAATAAATTCTTTACTTCCTTGGACTTACTTAAAGGCTTTCACCAGATACCCTTAGCTAAGGACAGTACACCGTACACTGCTTTTAGTACAGCTCGGGGTCAATACGAATTCCTACGTATGCCATTTGGGATACGTTGTGCCCCTATTACGTTCACTAGAATGATCAATATAGTGTTCGGAGATTTACAAGGGAACATTCTCCATGCTTATATGGACGATCTAGTCATCTTTTCTAACTCTTTAGAAGAACATTTAAGTAAACTAGAAATAGTCCTTCAAAGGTTAAGAGAACATCATTTAAAGGTAAAAATTTCTAAATGAGAGTTTTTTAAAGACGAATTAGTCTATTTGGGTTTCATGGCATCTCGGCAAGGTCTTAAAGTAGTCCATGATAAAATCTCTGCTATTAGTAAATTTCCCGTTCCTACTAATGTTAAAGCCATACAGCAATTTCTCGGGGTTTCGGGTTATTATCGTCGGTTTATCCGAGATTATTCAGTAATAGCAGCTCCTTTAACTGATCTTATAAGGAAGGACGTAATTTTGAAATGGGAATCCCAACATCAAATCGCTTTTGATACCTTGAAAGAGAAAATTAGTTCTGCTCCTATTCTAAAGTTTCCCGATTTTACTAAAGAATTTATTATTGCGACTGACGCTTCAGACCAAGGGGTAGGAGGTGTGTTACTCCAGTGGCATGACAACAAGTTTTTTCCCATTGCCTTTTATTCTCGCAAACTAAAAACGTCAGAGAAGAAATATGCAGTAATAGATAAAGAATGTTTAGCGATAGCTAATTCGTTGGTACATTTTAAATATATAATTTATGGGTACAGTGTTAAGGTTCTGACTGATCATAAGCCCCTTACTGACTTTTTTAAAGGTTTCAATCATAGTCCTAAAAGAACTCGGTGGCATATGATTATCCAGGATTTTGGAGCTAAAATTGGATACTTACCCGGTAAAGCAAACGTAATGTTGATGCGTTATCACGTAACCCCATACCAACTCAATCATTTCCATTCGATGATCTAGAAGAAATTCCAATTTCTTCGCAGGCCATGAAAATTGCTATCGAAAATGGTCAATCCTTAGCCCAAACAACAGAGAATATTACAGATATAGGATGGAATTTAGATTCAGTACGACAAGAACAAATGAAAGATCAGAAAATTAAGAGTAATAATAGATGCATTAAATAGGAAACCAGATGATAAGGAATATGTGAAATATACTAACCAATATTTCTTGGTTAAGGATAACATTCTATGCCGATCTGTGGCTAGGAAAAACAGGAGTTCAACACAGTTGACTAACGACCAGGTGGTTGTACCTATTACGTTAATACCTACCGTTCTGAAATGGCTTCACAACCATCCTTTGCATGGTCATCCTGGGTTCGAAATAACATCCCAAAAGGCCAAGTCTTTATTTTACTGGTCTACTATGTTAAAAGATTTTAGGAAATATATTAAAAACTGTGATATATGTTTCCGTCATAAGGGCCATACTAAGAATCCTGTAGGTCTCGGAACTTATCCTGTGCCTAGCAAACCTTTTGAAAGGGTACACCTTGATTTATTGACAGGTTTTTACGAGACAGACCGAGGGAATAAAAACCTCTAAGTGATAATAGACGCTCTTACAAGGTATACTGAACTAATACCATTAAAAAGTAAAACAGCCATTGAGTGTGCTAGGAAGTTTTATGAGTGCTATATATGCAGACACGGGATCCCAAATATGATAATCTCCGACTCGGGAGGAGAATTCAATAATCACTTCCTTAACTCATTGTGTGAGATTCTTCAAATAAAAAAAAATTAATACGATGATCTACCATCCTGAATCTAATGGTTTGGTCGAACGTGTTGATAGGAAGGTGTTAGACATACTGCGTGTAAACATAGGCGGTATGGACCCAAACTGGGATATTGCAATACCCACTGTGTCCAGTACCCTAAATAACAATTATCATACTTCAATCCGTATGTCTCCCCATGAAGCTGTTTACGGGATACCTGCTAGGTCACCCTTCCACATCCTGACACCGACAACTAGTTTGTTAGATCCACTGTAGGATATAATAGATGTTAGCCGGAGTAGATTTCAGACACTTTATCAAAACCTCTTACGGGCTCAAGTGTTAATGAAGAACGCACATGATAAAAAAGCTAAGGTCACAAAGCTTTACCAAGAAGGAGATACAGTATATGTACAGGTTTATGTTAGGAAAGGGCTAAATTGGAAGTTATTGCCGAAATTTGAAGGTCCTTTCACAGTTATAGAAGTTTTAGTGGGTAACCGACTTAAAATTCGAAATCAGTCCGATACAACGGATGTTCGGACGGTGTCTATCTCTCATGTGAGGGCTTAAGACAATGGTTTGTTATGAAAAAAAATTAATTGTTGTGAGATATATTTTTCTGTTAATCTTTATATATATCATTTGAGTGGTGCAATGTTTTTTTAAAATACATCATTTACAAAATATTTTTTTTTTGCAGGCTCCAACATGAAGCTTGTCAAATTATACCACGCACTATTCCTATCAGTGTTTTTTGTGATTGGGAAGAGTTCTGAAATAACTTTACATCATGGTTCTATTGTAGAGGAAATGAATAATTTCTTTCTAACTGACAGTAATATAGTCTTAGAAGTCAATATGAACGCTATTTTTAATAGTGAAAATGATGTACTGGCTCTAAAATCGGAATTGACTCTTTTTGCTCAGTCCCTTGAAGATTTGCATAAATCATATTTATTTAACAATGATCCAACGTCGCCTAATCAAGTTAGTGATACGGTTAATATGCTTTTCTGGGAATTAAGGAATAAAACATGCGAAGCTGAAATCTTAACTCGTGACTTGCTTCTGTGGTCAATGCCTCATGACGCTACAGAAAGGCGTAACCCACTTGTTTTAGCGGCATTAAACTTGGTTGGTTCCGTAGCTGGTCTTGATTTAGGAATTTCTAATCGGCGTAAACTTCGCGATCACGGGGTTAAAATCGAAAATCTGGAACATCAACAAGAGGTATTAGCAGGAGAACTAAACAAGCAAATTCAAGCTTTGAACGGCGTAATTAGTAAAGTAAACGAACAATCACGACGTTTCAATAAGATTCATGACACTCAAGTTTTGTTAGCAACTTTGATGTATTATCATACTAAAATTGATCATGTATACTCGAGAGTTTCAAGCTTTATTGAGAAATCAAAAGATTATGTAGAAGCTATAACACTTGCTGCTAAAGGCGTATTGTCTCCTCATTTGTTACCAGTTAAAGATCTTGCTCAAATTATCAGTAATGCTCATGATAGAATGCGTTATGTTCCAGTAGTAGCTTTTCATAAGATTGAATTTTATTATAGTTTGATCACAGTTAAAGTTGACCTTGATAAAATCGTAATCGACATTCCTTTTAACCCATCAGATGCGTGGAAAGCGTATAAGATTTCGCCTTTTCCTACGTATGTATCTAACGTCTCGACGCCTATTATTAATAATCTGTCAACTCTGGTATTGGTTTCCGCCAATGAGGAAACTTATACGGTAGTCAGAGATCAAGAACTGTTAAATGATTGCTATGATGTTATGGGTTTTAAGGTGTGCAAGATCGAATTGTTTGAATTCGGGAATGTATTAAATATGTCCTTGGGTTCATGCGAATTGGACTTAGTACTTAACAGAACCTCTCCCCATACACGTGAACATTGTTTGGATGGTCTGGTCAGGTATAACGACAATCAGTTTCGTCACAGGCTCTTGAATGGCACGGCATTCGTCTTCTCTGAGGAGGCATACAGCATCGTTTGTCCGGACGGAAGTAGGGCATCGGGAAACATGTTCGTCGTTAATGATGGTTGCACTGCTACAACATCGTCGCTAGTTATCCACGCTGCAGATACTATCATCCATGGGCGTAATTTCTTCATCAATACATCGTGGGGGAACACAAGGCTGCAAAGTCTGACAATTCCCTACAGTAAGCCCGTCGAAAACGCTATTGCAGCATTGGACCTGTTTTCTCCTGTGCATCGTTCTACTGTTCGCCACGGCTTTATTCTTCTCTACGTGTTGATTGCCTTCGGTATGCTGCTAGGATCCGTGGGCGCAGTTGCCAGCGTAATGTTTTGGAAAAGAACACGAGGATTGAAGGAGGACATTGCGAAATCCTGTGGTGCTCGTACGTCCCCATTAGATATGAATCATTGAGTGTTTAGGGTTAAATAATGAGGTAACTGGCCATTATTTTCATTAAAACCCGACTGCACCGAGAAAGGCTGAAAAGTCTTTTATTGCATGGGTAATAAATGCAAGGAGAAGAAGAAAAATGGTGGTATTAACTGTACTCTTATATAATGGCTACATTTATTTCTTTAATAAAAAATAATACATATGTGTTAATATATACATATAGTGGCATGTTGATCAATCAAGATATGCATTTAATAATCTGGATATCCATACTGGTTAATCTAACAGGATAACTATTTGGTTTATATAATTACCTGCTTTAAATAACCTCATCATATGGTTATTATTATTGTTTTGTCTGGATACATTTTTAGGCATTGATTTTTTAATCTTCATCTTTGCATATTTTTATAAATATTTACGCTGTTCGCCCTCGAACATTTAGGGATATTAGTATCAGCCTGATCGAGACAGGGAAATTGCTTTGTCCCACGCTAGAAGCATCTTCAGTTCAAACCTTAACGTCCGTTGGAGAACGGGATAGGTAAGTTAGGCCTTCCACCCTATAGGAAAATTTCCCATATCAGCCTTAAAAATAGGTGGTCCTAAGGTCCTTTTTTCCTTTTTACCTGTCTCTCGTGGCGAATGTTTTTAACAGAGCGTAGACGCCTAAGGCATGACTGTAGGCCTGTTTTGACCCAGGCCGGTCAGGGAACGACAGAGAGACTGGAGCATTCGGAGAGACCACATGTCCGACGGGGCCTCTTCTCCCTTTCTTTGTCTATTATCCTATTAGTGAAGTGAAGAAGCAATTGCGAAGACCCCGCCCCGGCGGTGTTGGTGCGCACAACATTCGTCCTAAGGTAAAGTCGCTTTTTGTTCAAAACTTCACCCATTCTTTTTATCTTTTTCTGTATTTCGCATTTCTTTGTTTCCTCCTTCCCCCACTTACTGTATATGTGTTTGAAAGTCTAGATTAAGCCTCATTATTATATTGTTAGCTTCAACCCCGTTATTCCAGTAAAATACCTTGGATTTAGGGTAAGCAAAATCAGGTTAAATCTCGATGCTTTGTATGCCTCAAATTCTCGAATGTTTGGGAGAACCGTTGCGTTTAAAATCAAATTCATCTCAAATATTCTTTGTTAAGTTAATAACCCTTAACTGGCGACCTTTGGCTAATTAACGACTGTCTTTGAGGTTAACTTTTGGCTTCAAGTGGCAGGTTACGTGTAATCTTGGTTTGCAGGGCCGTAAAAATTACGTAAATTGAATAATACATGATCAACCAAGACCCTCACACGTAACATTGGCGACCTTGCGTAGAATCTAAAGTACATTTTAGAGAAAGAATCTGGAGAAAAGGAAATTAAATTACATTAATTCCAAAAAAAAAATAAAAGTCAGATATCGAACTCCATTTCATTCTTCCAAACAAGGAACGAAGCATAATAATAAGCAGTAAAGAGAATAGTATAATAAGTGTAGTGAGAATTAGCAGTAGGTAAGAAGTGTGCGACTCGAGAGCAGAGCGTCATAATTTATAACGTCTAAGACAAGGACATTACCGTGTTCGGATCGTGAATCAAGTCGTTCAAGTAACGAATTCAAAGGCCGAATCGCGGAGCCCGTTTCATGTACACAAAGTAATATACTAATCGCGTTGGCAATTCCGACCGTTATTGTTTGCATATAGCGGGAATCATTCAAAAACCGTGTCAGTGAAGTAGCAAACGAACTGAAATAGTAATTTTACAATAAAGGTACCGTTCAACAACGTAAATTTATGCAGGCAGGCTAGCATTTCTCTTTTCATTCTTTTGTTTAATGTCCGGGTGAGAATACGATAACAAAAGACAAAGTTGTTTGGTAATTTAGTTTTCCATCCGTAACGTAAAACGCTATGCATGATTGGTATATTTAAAGTAAAATCTGGATACCTGCATTTGTTGCGTTGTTTTTTTTTAATTTGTTTGAAAAAGAAAATACCCGCCATCTTGGATTCCTCCGCCATGTTCAAATTGTTTTGAAATTGTTCGAACTGTTTGTGAGAGAACGGCCATTTTGGTGTTCCTTCGCCGCCAGAGGTTGTTTTTGAAATTTAGGCCTAACGGGACCTTGGCCGCCATCTCAAAGACCTTGTTATTGTGACCAGACTGCCCTCCCGCCACTCTTGGGGTCATTTTTTTTTTTTTTTTTTTTTTTTTTCGAAGCGAACCCACCTCCTAATATCTTAGCTAGGAAAAAACCAAAAGACAATTTAGGCAGGGAAAGATAGGCCTTAGTTAGGAGTAATAACAAGTTTCCTATACGAATATCTGCTATAAAAATCATATAAAGAAAATTTAAAATTTTACGATAAACTTTTGTGACGTCGGCTCCCAGGAAAATTAAGATAATAAAGCCATCCCTAAGGAAGCCAAGACGACACATCTATATCATTTTATTAAGATCCATGCCATTGTGCATGTATAAAATCTTTGTTTACATGTTCTCAAGCAGCAAGAAATTCGCTGATTGAAAATTTCTCTCTCTCTCTCTCTCTCTCTCTCTCTCTCTCTCAAGTAAAGTAAGCATTCCTAACCTAAGTGTACGTGACCCTCTTAAAGAAAGAACGGCCGACACTAGGCTAATTAATTCAATACAATAAGCCAAATAAAAGAAACACCTCTGTCCCACAATAGATGAGGACAAGTTAAGAGTAATTACGATACAGTAATAAACTGTCGGTCACGAGTGAGGCCTGCTATCCAGACCGAAGCAAACAGTAGTTTTCACCCTCTGAAAAAGAAGGGGCCAGCACTGGGGCCGGTACTGGGACCAGCCACTCACGAGGATCTTTAAAGAAAAAAAAAAAAACCTTTATTCAATTTATTCCACAGTGCCAATAATTTGCAGCACTGTCATCACTTGAATAGCTTACTCTCTCTCTCTCTCTCTCTCTCTCTCTCTCTCTTTTCTCCTTTACCTTTCTCTCTCATTCGATTGTTGCACTCTGCAGGGGTGTAGAGTGCCTTTCCTCCCATATAGCCTAGTTGGACTCCAGTAGAGGGTCCCTAGGAACACATTGCCACCATAAGTGCCACTAAAGAAAAAACAAAAAACAAACACAGAAGAGAAGGTTCTTCTGGGACCTAACCTGCACCAGTGCCTAGGGATACTGAGTGCCACCAGTGTGACCTGTACACGGCACACCCAAACTACAGTGCCACCTTTTGAAAGGGTGCCACGTCATTGAAGAGACATTTCCTCGCTGCCCAAAACGCCCAGTCGACCCGGTTAGACGCCCTTCCCCACCAAAACCATGGCAGCAGAGCATTATAAAACCTTCCTGGGGCTGGGGACGGCGGCAGGTCTCACCGGCTCGGAACTTACCACCTGGGTTAAGGAGCAAGTGGACGACTTGGCCAAGCGGGAGAAGGAAGAAAGACTCGAGCAGAGGAAGTATGAAGAAGAGCGAAGGCAATATGAAGAGGAAAGAGAAGAAAGGAGACAGCATGAGTTAGCCTGCAAGGAAACTGAGTTAGCCCTAAAGGAGAAGGAGCTCGAGCTTGAGAGAGCGAAAATGGAGAATGCCGAAGCTATGGCTAGCCATCAAGCCTCCAGTCCTACACCTGCTGCATCAAACGCTCCAATTTCGAGCATCAATTCCCTAGTCCCCAAGTGGACTGAAGACGAGCCAGAAGCATGGCTGGAGGAGATCGAGGCTCTTTTCGATAACTACAGCACCACGGAGACGGAGAGAGCCTTAATACTAGCCAAGCATATGGAGGGAAAAGCCAAGGCAGCGCTTTGCTCACTGGAGAAGAGCCAGAGAGGCAACATGGCGGAAGTTCGTAGAGTCATTACAAAGGCCTACGAGATAACCCCAGAAAAATGGAGACAACGGTTCTGAGGTCTTGCCAAGGAAGTCGGCTGGTCTTGGACGGAATGGGCATGTCACAAAACCCAGTCCGGTACGCGCTGGTTCGACTCCTTGGCCTGCACGACGTTTGAGGATCTCTTCAATTGGACCATGCTAGAAGACCTTTTCCAATGTGTGCCAGGGCCCCTTGCTGTATATCTTAACGATAAACAGCCCTCCACACTTATGGAAGCTTGTCGCATGGCTGATTCGTGGGAAACCTTCAATCAGTCGCATAGCACCTCTCAGAAGCGAATCATCCCTCCGGCCTACCTCTCGAACTCCACTCGCCCGAAGAATGGACTGCCTGCAAGACCCTGTGCAACTATTGCAAGAAGGGGGCCACGCTGAAGCTGAGTGCCGATACAAACTCGGCACTAATAAGCAGCCTAACCCTACCAGCCAGAACTCCGCTCCCGATTCATCCGCTCAGCCCTCTCCTCCAACAGTTACTGCAGGCCACCGAGCCCATCCAAAAGGCCCGTGCAAATCCTGTGGGGCTGCTAGCCACTACAATGCTGGATCTCCGGCCTGTCCACATCATGTCCCCACCACCAAATTTGTCAACCTAATCAGCACTTCATTTTCTGCTGCTGGTCCGCACCGGATCCTTTACCCCCGAGAGACTGGAAACCCAGTTCATCTCGGTGGCCCCTCTTCAGAGCACTAGCCTGCCCGTGACCCTTCCGGTCACAGTAGACAGTGTGCGGCAGACATTAGCCTGATCACTAGGGCCCAAGTGCCAGCCGGTGCCATGGTTGACGAAAGAAACCCGGTGGGAAATGAAGTGGATAGAGGGCCACACCATCACCGTTCCTACTGTCCAACTCCAGGTTATGACACCTTGGGGCACGATAATAACCGCCTCGGCGTGGTAGGTGGAATTCGGCCCGGAGTGGCCTTCTTGTTGGGTCGGGATCTTCTCTGCGGAAGCCCGTCACCAACGCCACTCCGCAATGCCACGTTACCTCCTCCACGGAGGCCCCATCTAAAACTGTCAATAATGACAAACCTCCACCTTCCGCCCACCAAAGTGGTCCGCGGAAGGGCACAACAAAACTATTCCAGGCCTAGCCCTCTCCAATCGCAAAGGGCTGGCCCACCAAGAGGTCCTCCCCCTCCGCGAAGAGATTCAGGAGGAGCAGTACCGCTGCAGGACGTGCAAGCATTAAGACCACTCCACAAATTGGGAGGGCTGCCCAACCAAGCAACGCCCAGCGGACGCCCAACAAAACTCACCGAGAGGCTAAGATCTCCCGCTGGGGCAGGAATCTCTGCCGCAGCCAACCACAAGTCGTCCGCGAGGTATTGCACCTCCGGAACCCCTCATCAGGCATGCCTGACCCTCAACTGCTGCCAGTGCCACTTGCGAGCACTGAGCAGTGCCAGACTCCGTCCGCCACGGACGTTGAGCTACCAATGGAAAAGGCCCTATGCCGGGTCTAAATCATGAGGCGAATCCTCCTCCGGGAGATTTAGGATTCCCCATGCAGTTGATCATCGCGACTGGAGAGCCTCCAGCACCCGAAACTTCTTCTTTGCAAGATTCTTCTTTGCAAAATTTGCCTCCAGGGGATGAACCCCTGGAGGGTCGAAATGGTACCCCTTCCTTGGAAGACCAGGAACTGGCATCCTCGGATGCAGAAGTCGAGATCGCTCTCGCTCCGGTTGTCGCAGCAGCCGGAGTAGGAGTCCTCCTGCAGCTTTTGCAGTTGCCCCTGACTTCGCGCCCGCTAGCCCTTCTGGCCTGTCCCCGGAGTCGGTGCTTTCATCACCTGCTAGGCCAGCTACTGATAGGCCTTGGAGGAAACCGAAGAAGAAGAAGAAGGGGCGGAAGAGAGCCCAGTAGTTGCCGAGCTATAAGCTCCTCCTGGCACTGGTGCCCTCTCGGCACAGTGCCCTAACATCTAAGAGTGATCCTGGCCCTTGCCCAGAGAAGGTAGCCAGTGTGATCTCTTCCTTTTATTTGTACCTAGCCTAGGCCACCTTAAAATACAGTACATCAATTTAGTAGCCTTGTTCTTTCCACTTACCACCGAGCCGCAGTAATCATGTAAGTAGCCTAACTAATTTCAGTAATCTTAACTATTGTGAAACGAGCCACGATGCTCGTGACACGCATGGCCTAAGACCTCAGTGAGGCACCCATTTATCATATGAGGCAACCCTCATGAATTAACTAGTAAATTTTAATTGTATTAAACATAAACCATGTTGTAATTTAGTTAGAATATTAACTCTTATGTTGGTGCTACGGTCGGGTTAGGATAGGTTAGGCTAGGGAATATCATAGAATGTACCACTAGGCTAGGTCTAAAACCACCCCCCCGGCGGTGTTGGTGCCTACAACGTTCGTCCTAAGGTAAAGTCGTACTTTTTGTTCAAAACTTCGCCCATTCTTTTATCTTTTTCTGCATTTCGCATTTCTTTGTTTCCTCCTTCATCCCCACTTACTGTATAATGTGCTCAGGGAAGTCTAGATTAAGCCTCATTATTATATTGTTAGCTTCAACCCCGTTATTCCAGTAAAATACCTAGGGGGGTAAGCAAAATCAGGTTAAATCTCGATGCTTTGTATGCCTCAAAATGTTTGGGAGAACCATTGCGTTTAAAATCAAATTCATCTCAAATATTCTTTTTAAGGTTAATAACCCTTAACTGGCGACCTTTGGCTAATTAACGACTGTCTTTGAGGTTAACTTTTGGCCAAAATAGGCAAATTACGTATAATCTTGGTTTAAGGGCCGTAAAAAACGTAAATTGAATAATACATGATCAACCAAGACCCTCACACGTAACAATATGTATTCATGTAACTTGTGCACACAAATATGAAACATGTTTCTAGGTATAATTTCTACGTATTTTTCAGCGTATGTTTTCCACATATGTTTACTACGTATACGTATTATCTCTACATATATTGTCTATATGTGATTTATATATACAATCTTCATTCACATTATCAGTATAATGAATATTGAAAGTGTATAGCTTTTGCTTTGCTTTTTGAGTAGTTATACTTAACTCGTGAATGAATGTTTTGATGATTTCGTTCCTATTGTGTTTTTACGTGGCCGAGCAAATGTCATGTTATGACATACAGAAAAATGGAATCATAGTTCCATTCATGTTATATATTAAATGGACTTGGAAAAAAGTATATATATCTGTGTGAGCACGACAGAGGTGTAATGCGTGCGTCACAGATCTAGGCCATCAAATCGCACGTGTCAGCAGAATATGTCTGCAATGTGTTGTTTGGAAACAGTATGTCAGCATAAGTCAGTTTCCTCTTTTGTTCGGAGCTGAGGGCTGTCACTTACGCAGTGAGGAATCCTTGGGAACGAGGTCATTGTGTGTTCGTGTGTGTGTAAGTGATAGTTTTGCTATGCTATAACGTGAGTGCTTTCAGATAGATCAAAATGGGAAACCATACTGTGTAGACTCATTGTTACCCTGTTGTACAAATATCTCCAGAATATACACAGAATCCCATTATGGAGTTTGTCTAAATCCTACCGGAAGAACTTTACTATTCCCAAGACGATAAACTCATTGCACAACCATGGAGAAGTCTTGAAGATGCAAAAACAATTTCTCTGACTGCGTTTAAACTTAGTCCACGTAATCGAACGTAAGATGAGGATACTCTGGCGGAGTACCTTTACATATTTAGCCTTAAATTTTATCTGCATTGTTTTTTAACAGAGATTTTTTTTCATAAAACTTTGTTATAAGAATATATCCTTAAAAGGTGAACTAAAATCAGTATTCAAAAAGAGGGTAAAACTACGAACAAAAAATCGTTATCGAATTATTTTGACTTTTACATGTTTCATTTATTTTCCTTTTTTATGATTTTAAATTATTATTATTATTATTATTATTATTATTATTATTATTATAAATTATTATTATTATTATTATTATTATTATTATTATTATTATTATTAAATAAAAATGAAAAAAATAAATAAAAATAAATAAATAAATAAATGAAAATAAATGAAACCAAAAATAAAAATAAATCAATAAATAATAATAATAATAATAATAATAATAATAATAATAATAATAATAATAATAATAATAATGAAATATGAATAAATTAATAACTAAAATAAAAAAAAAAAAAATAAATAATTAAAAAATAAATAAATAAAAATAAATAAATTAAAATAAATAAATAAAAAGCAAATAAAAATAATTAA
>NW_027100731.1:3688924-3691424 GCF_040412425.1 Macrobrachium rosenbergii
TGCAACCCATGCCCTGAAAGAGAGACATCATGCTAACCTAGCATGAAACATTTAATATACCTAAATAATTTTCTGTAAAGATATTTAGTTCATTAGTTAATAATTTTTATATCAAAGCTAAATATGTTTTTCCCCTTTCAGATCAAATGTGGGCAAAAAATTTAGTAATTTGAAGGGATACTTCATCCATGAATATAAAAAAATTCAGGCTGCTCCAAGTGGTTCATGTGTAAACTAAGCTCAAGTGGGAATTGTTTGATTTGATGTCTTTTACATGATACAGTGGCTTCACAACCTACATATTCCAGTGACATTAATGAGCAAGTAAGTATATACATATATGTATTACATTATTTACATAGCAGTTTAATAATAGGTATAATTACTTGGCATTTAAGAATCAAATTTGCACAATAAACCTGCTGTGGCCCAGGTAAGCAAAAAGTGTGAGGTTAGGTCAGTAAGGTCAATAGAAAAATCTAATATTTTTAGTTAAGTAAAGAATTATGCTTGCCCTTCCATAATCTTAAATTATCAAATTACTAATGCATCATTACCTAAAACTGATCCATTATACAGCAGTTTATGTTATCAACATATTCATAATAGAGTAATATATATATTTTTTTTTTTATTTACAGGTAAATCTATAGATAATCCTCTAGTTATTGAGGGTTACTCAAAACACTTTTGATGAATTTCAAATCGGAGAGTCAAGTACAGGTTCTTCAACTCAACCTGTGTCCCCAGCTTTGACCTTTCTAATGGAAGTTCCTGATCGGTCTGTTGCACCAACAACTTCTGCAACTTCATCTCTACAGAACCAAAAAGCAAGTAACAGTAGTAAGAACAGGGGAAGCTACAAAATTCATTTGAGGAAGAATGCTTGCAAACCTCAAAGACAGGGCAACACCAGTACGCCTAACGACCTAGGTTTCAGTGTGGGAAAAACAGTTGAGGTTTGGATAAGGTCCTACTAGTAAATGGACAAGGTTGCAGCAGCTAGGATTTCCCAAGTCGTCCTGGAAACTGAGCGTGGAATATGGCTTACCTGATGATAAAGTGGGTTAACAGTAGTTATCAATTTGGTGCTAAATTCTATCAGTATTTATTTAATCTCTGGTGGTAATTGAATTTCAGAAATGCATGATCTATGAACCTCAAGAGCTTTCTAGTCTAATCAAGTTCTGTAACATAAACATTTTTGTATACAATAAGTTCAGTCTAATCAAGATTGATGTCATGCAGCTTTAAACATTTTCTATGTTAATAAAGTTGATTAAAACAATTTCAGGGTTTGTTTCTCCAGGTATCGCAGGGTACATATTTCAATTCCACATCGCTCTTCATAACTTTCTTATAAGTACTGAGGAGTAAATAATAGCAATTGAACAAATAATGAATTTTATTTTAAGATTACTGTATATACAAATGCAAATATTCAAAGGCATATGGGAGAAAATGTCCACTAGTGCATATAGGCTCGTTCATCTTGGAGTGGTACTGCCCCTTCATTATTAAAGTAATAATCCATTAATGTGTTCCTTACATTTTGGGCATCACTGGTACTACGTCCGCCATGTCCAGGACTACTATCCAAACCACTGTTTGATAAACCTCTCTCTATTTCAGGGGTGCATACAAATTCTTAGATTGTGCACGGATAAAATTATGTAAACCACTATAGCAAACAAAATGTCCTTTACATTGTTTGGACAAGTTTGGATAGGTTTGATAACACCTTAAATACTACTGAATGATACCAAAGGCATTTTCTGATGTGCGCCTTGCTCTTGACAACCTATAATTGAATATAGTTTTTACTTTGTTTAATTCCTTCCTGGGAAAGGTTTCATCAAATAGGGCTTAATTAAATGCCTCATCACCAACAATGACATATGGGCTTTGCTTATCAGTGAAAGGTAAGCAATATGATGATGGGATATTTAAAACTTCACTATCTATTGCTTCCTTTAGGCTACACCTATCCCAAGCCCCACCGTCGCTGGCTCTTCCATTAGCACCTATATTTACATACAGGAACTTATAAGATGCATCAACTAATGCCATCATGATCATACTAAAATGACCTTTATAATCATGGAAACCTGCACCAGAATGTGGGGCTTTAAATTTAGCACCCTTTTCCCATCTAGTGCCCCTATGCAATTTGGAAAATTCCATTCCTGGAAATAATGAGAGCAATTTCATTCCATTCCTCAGGAGTTGATGGAAGTTTAAATATTTTGTTTTCATTATGTTGTATATGGCTCTGCATGTCTGGTATGAGGGATGGTAGATTATGGCTAATCCAGTTGATGCCAAGGAAACTTGCCCGATTCTCCTGAAATGAAAAATTCCCTTAGTAATAGTATAAATATATATATTCTAATGTACATACTGTAAACCTTGCATTTTGCCTTGACATATTGTACTACAGCTTATCTGGAATTATCATTTAATTAATAACCATATACTATCATCAACTATAAAGTTTAAA
>NW_027100731.1:3731424-3733924 GCF_040412425.1 Macrobrachium rosenbergii
ATTTATTTATTTATTTATTTATTTATTTATTTATTTATTTATTTTTATTTATTTATTTTTTATTTATTTATTTTATATATTTATTTATTTATTTATTTATTTTTATTTGTATATTTATTTTTATTTATTTATTTATTTATATATTTTTATTTATTTATTTATTTTATTTATTTATTTTTTATTTTTATTTATTTATTTTTATTTCTTTATTTTTATTTATTTATATTTTTTTATTTTTATTCATTTATTTTTTTTTATTTATTTTTATTTATTTATTTATTTTTAATTATTTATTGTTATTTTGTTATTTCTATTTATTTATTTATTTATTTTTAATTATTTATTGGTATTTTTTTATTTCTATTTATTTATTTATTTTTTTATTTATCTATTTTTATTTATTTTCATTTACTTATTTTTATTTATTTATTTATTTATTTTTACTCCATCTATCTTTCATCTGGTCTATCTTCATCACCCATTCCATCTCTTACTCCATCTACTCCATCTTTACTCCATCTCATCAACCCATTCTCATCTACTCCACTCATCTCACCATCTCTTCTAATTCACTCATCTTTACTCATCTACTCATCTCTTTACCACTCATCTGATCTACCCTACTCCACCATCTCTCATCTATCCACCATTCTCATCCATCCATCTCTCATCTACTCCATCTCTACCACTACTCCACTCATCCTACGCACTTCACTCATCTATCTACTCCATCTAATTTCACTCCATCTATCTTCTACTCCATCTTTACTCATCTATCTCTTACTCCATCTGATCTACTCCATCTCATCTGGCCATCTATCTTCTCTCATCTCCCATCAACCCATCTCTCACTCATCTACTCCATCTTCTAATTCTCAATTCCATCCATCGATCTCACTCATCTCTACTCCATCCATCTACTCCATCTCACTCCCTACTCCATCTAATTCATCTCAGCCATCCATCTCACTCATCTTCTGATCTCCTTACCCATCTAATTCACACACCACCACCATCTCATCTCATTCACTCCATCTCTACCCATCCATCTCTACCTCTTACTCCATTCTCTTAATACTCCATCTCACTCATCTAATCTACACTACTTCCATCTACTCATCTCAATTAACTCCACCTCATCTTACTCCATCTCTTCTCATCTGCTCCCACCATCTTCATCTGTCTCCACTCATCTACTTCCACTCCATCTCATCTACTCCATCTCCTCTACTCCATCTCACCACTCATCTACTCCATCTCCACCTTCTCTTTAATTCATCTACTCCATCTCTTTACCCACCATCTATCTCTTCACACTTCAAACTTCATCTAATTCATCTACTCCATCTTCTCTCTTTACTCATCTATCTCACTCTCTACTCCATCTCTTACTCCATCTATCTACTCCTTACCTACTCCACTCATCTATCTTTACTCATCCATACAACCACTCCATCTATCTCACTACCCATCTTCACTCCACTCCATCTCTCTATCTAACCCCACACCACTCCATCTATCTCATCTATCAACTAATCCACCATCCATCTCTCAACCCTTATCTCTTATCTATCTTACTCCATCTCCGCACCCATTCCTCATCTGATTCCATCTTATCCATCTTACTCCATCTCTTTACTCCATCTAATTCTTACTCCATCTACTCCATCCACCCATCTACACACTTACTCATACTCATCTACTCATCTACCCTCACCTTAATTAATCTTTACCGATCTTACTCCATCTCTTACTCACGCACTACTCCTTACTCATCTTCTATCCACATTCCACCATCTCTTACTCATCTTCTCATCTCTATCTACTCCATTCCTTACTCCATCTATCTCATCTTTACTCCATCTATCTTCTCATCTCTACCATCTATCTCTTAACCCTATCTTCACTACTCATCTCTACTCATCCATCCATCTATCTTTTACTCATCTTCTCATCTTACACATTCTCTTTACTCCATCCATCTCTTAATCTTCCATCTATCTCCATCTCCACTCCATCCATCTCATCTATCTACTCCATCCCACTCCATCTATCTCATCACCCATTCCCACCACTCCATCTATCCCACTCCACTACCTCATCTATCCACTCCATCTTCATCTCCATCTAATTTACTACATTCCATCCATCTTTACTTCCATCCACTTCTTTACTCCATCTTTAATTCCTTTACTACTCATTTCATTTCCATCTATCTTCATCCTACTCCATCTACTCCTTACTCATCTATCTTCAACCTGTCTTACTTCCATCTCTCATCACTCACTCATCAATCCTCATCTACTCCATTCTCATCTGCTCATCTATCTTCTTACTCCATCTACTAACCTCTTTACTTTCTAATTTCACTCATCCACTCCATCTCACTTCCATCTTTTACTCACACACTCATCTACTCCATACTTACTCCATTCCATCTATCTCTATCTACATCTCATCACTCATCTACTCCATCTTCATCCATCTATCTATCTACACA
>NW_027100731.1:3738924-3743924 GCF_040412425.1 Macrobrachium rosenbergii
TGTCTACTCCATCTCTCACTCCACAATTTCCTCACTTCCACTCCATCTCTTACTCCATCTATTCATCTCTCACTCATCCATCTACACATCTACTCATCTACTCCATCTCATCTATCCACAATTCACTCCACTCCATCCCCACCATCTACTTTACTCATCTACACACTTTTACACATCTACTCCATCTCTTTATCTTTCATCTACTCAACTACTCATCTTCACTAATCCATCTATCTTCATCCCTCTACTCCATACACCTCTCATCTACTCCATCTCTCTCATCCATCTATCCCACCATCCATCTCTACTCCATCCATCTACAATTCTTCTACTCCCATCTGCCCTCACTCCATCTCTCTCACCATCTCATCCCACCACTCCATCTAGTCATCTCTTTAATTCATCCATCTCACTTCCATCTACTCCATCCTCAACTCATCTATCGTCACTCCCACTACATCCACTCCACTCACTCATCAACCCATCTCTTTACTTTCATCCATCCCATCTACTTCTCAATTCACTCATCTTCATCTTATCTTCTACTCCATCTATCATCTACCCATACACTACCCATCTACCCACTCCATCTATCTATCTATCTATCTATCTCTTTTACTCCATCTATCTATCTACTCCATCTTCTGGCCCATCTATCTCATCTAATTTTCATCTCACTCCACTCCATCCATCATCTCACCATCTACTCCACTTTACTCATCTCACTCCATCCATCTCTCAAACCACTCCATCTCACACTCCACTCATCCATCTCACTCCATCCATCTAACCCCATCTACATTCCTTAACCCCATCCATCCATCTCCAATTACTCCACTCCACCTTGATCTACTCATCTTACTACTTCCCCTACATACCCACTCCACCCCTAACCATCTTTACTCCATCTACTCCATCTTCCACTTTCATTCCACTTCCATCTTCTATCTTAATTCACCCATCTCATCTTCACTCCATCTCCTTTAACCCTCACCATCTACCCATTCCCAATCATCTATCTTTTACTCCATCTACTTCCATCTTACTCCATCTATCTCCCACTCCATCTCCATCTACTCCATCTTCATTCATCATCTTCACCCATCTACTCCATCTCACTCCACTCCATCTCTTACTCCACTCCATCTCTTACCTTACTCCATTCTTTACTCCACTCCATCTCTCATCCATCTTTCATCTATCTACTCCACTCCATCTCACTCCACTCCATCTCATCTACTCCATCTATCTCCACTCCACTCATCTCCCACTGACTCCACTCCATCTCCACTCACTCCACCCTGTCATCCATCTACTCCTCATCTACTCCACTCCCTACTCATCTATCAACCCTTAATTACTCCATCTCTTACTCATCTAGCCTTCATCCATTCTTACTCCATCTATCCATTCCCATCTACCTTACTCCATCTCTCACCATCCACTCCATCTACATCCCATCTATCTCACTTACTCCATCTCTTACTCCATCCACCCACTTTACCATCTACTCATCTAATTCACCCACCATCCCACTACTCCATTCTTTACCCATCTGCTCCTCATTCTTGAATCACTTCCATTCTCATCTACTTTCAATCATCTATCTCTTACTCCATCTTCATCTACTCCATCAACCCTTTTACTCCACCCCATCTACTGAATACTACCCTCCTCACACTCCATACCAACGCACTAATTCTTACTCCACTCCATCTTCTTCTTTACTCCATCCTCATCTTCACTCTACTCACTCCACACTTTACCATCACACTCATCTCTTACTCCATCTGCACCATCTCTCACTCATCTACCCCACTACTCCATCTTCTTATCTACTTTACCATTTATTTATTTTTATTTATTTATTTATTTTTATTTATTTATTTATTTATTTTTATTTATTTATTTATTTTTATTTATTAATCTATTTTTATATATTTATTTATTTATTCATTTATTATTTACTTTTATATTTATTTGTATTTAGTTTTATTTATTTATTTTTATTTATTTGTTTAATTTTATTTATTTATTTATTTTTTTTATTTATTTTATTTATTTATTTATTTTTATTTATTCATTCATTTTTATTTATTTATTTATTTTTATTTATTTATTTTTATTTATTTATTTATTTATTTTATTTATTTATTTATTTTTATTTATTTATTTATTTTTTGTTTATTTATTTATTTTTTTATCTTTTTTATTTTATTTTTTATATATATACCCACTCATCTGATCTCTTGATCCACTCCACTCCATCTCCATCTCCATCTACATCTCCTTACTCCATCTAATTCACTCCATCTCAATTCAATTCCATCTCCACCACTCCACTCCATCTCACTCCATCTACTCCATCTTCACCGACCTCATCTCACCTCAATTCAACTGATCTTTACTCCATCTCACCTTACTCCACTCATCTCTCATCCACCCATCTCACCATCTACTCCATCTTCTGGCGCACTTTCACTACTCCACTCCATCTATCTCAATCACCCATCTCTACTCACTCATCTCTCTACTCCATCTACTCCCATCTACCCATCTACTCCCATCTTCATCTACTCCATCCATCTTCATCCAATTTTACTCCTACTCCATCTACTACTACTCCAATTCATCTGTCTAATAACCTTCAATTCCTCTACTCCATCTCTATACTCCATCTACTCTTTACTACTCCATCTTACTCCCATCTCTCATCTACTACTCCATCTACTCCGATTTCCATCTCTCACTCCATAACACTCATCTCATCTCTCACTCCATCTACTCCACATCCATCTATCTATCTACCTCCATCTATCTATCTCTCACCATCTAATTCCCATTGACCATCTACTCCATCTCCTTACTCACTCATCTTCAAACCATCTACTCTTACTCCATCTACTCATCTCTCCACCATTCATCTACTCCTTACTCCATCTTTAACCCCATGCACTCCATCTTCATCTTACTCATCTCTACCTACTCCATCTCATCTACTCCACACCTCATCTACTCCATCTTCCTTACCATCTACTCCATTCCACTAATTACTCCATCCATCTCTTACTCCACTCATCCCTACCATCTATCTATCTCTTTATCTACTCCATCTAATTCAGACTCACTTCTCATCTAACCCATCTGTCATCTATCTACATCCATCTATCCACTATCTATCTCTTGTCACCCATCTATCTCTCTCATCTCTTTATCTCCTCATTCATCTATCTATCTTACTCATCTTCATCTAATCTAGATCTACTCCCTACCCACTCCATCTGATCTCCCATCTACCCATCTCACACACTCCATCCATTCACTCCATCCATCTTATCCCATCTTCATCTTAAACAACCCACTTTCATCAACCCATTCTTACCCATCTCCATCTCCCACTCCACTCCATCTTATCCACCACCAATCAACTCCACCCATCTATCTCTTACCTTACTCCATCCACCATCTCTTTACTCCATCCACCCATCTCAACAACCCATCTTCACTCATCAACCCTTACTCCACATACTCATCTCTTTACTCATCTACTCCATCTCCTTTACTCCAGCCCATCTATCCATCTACTCATTCTCATCTATCAACCCTATCTACTCCACCCCATCTCTTACTCCATCTACTCATCTAATCTACTCCACTCCATCTCCACTCACCATCTCATCTACTCCACCATCTCTTTACTCATCTACTCCATCTACTTACTCCATCTTCACTACGCCCTCTTTACTCCACCTACTCCATCCCTTTACTCATCTCACCCTCACTGAACCACTCCATCTCACTCATCTATCTAATTCTCATCTACTCCATCTACTCATCTACATCTTCACCATCTACTCCATCTTCTGACTTCATCCATCACCCTCATCCATCTATCTACCCTTTACCCATCTTCTCTCAATACTCCATCTATCTTAACCTTTCATCTCTCATCTATCTATCTCTCAATTAAATTACCCATCTTGAACCCCTTTCTTTAATTCCTATTGACAATTCTACTCCCTTTACCCATCCATCTCACTCATCTATCCATCTGTCTACCATCTACTCATCTATCTCTTACCTACTCCATCTCTTACTCCATCACCATCTTTACTCATCCATCTTCATCTTCATCTACTCCATTCTCACTATCCATCTTGTCATCACTCATCTCATCTGCTTACCCTTACTCCATCTCTTTACGCCCATCTATCTATCTCTCATCATCCATTCTTACTCCATCTACTCCATCTATCTCTTACTCCATCTACTAACCTCATCTACTTCCATCTTTATTTATTTATTTTTTTTTAATTTATTTATTTTTATTAATTTTTATTTATTTTTATTTATTTATTTATTTTTTATTTATTTTTTTTATTCATTTATATTTAAAAACATGGCCGCCTAATATTACTTCGTGTTATATAGTGATGAAAGGGAGTTAGCTGTAAGATGGACTCGGGGCAGAGCTGTCAGTTGCAGAATCGTTGCATTCAGGTAAATAGTTGGTCATCTCAGCGGATAACCTGATGGTTAACACGATATTGGTCTCTGGTCATATGACCGAAAGGTATAAAAGCGCATACGAGTTCGTGACGTTAGAAATCTAGATTTTGTTGCTAATTCTGCCCAAAAATTAGTCCGATCGTTCATTAGCGGAGCTAGAGCGGTATCGTCAAGACATTATCTTTGAGTGTTGCAATCTCTTAGAATTGGCAGAATAAGGTACAGTTCAGACTCTTCGTTTTTCTGTGTGAAGTGTGGACTTATGTTTTTACCATGTTTCAAGACATTTTTGAACTTGTGTGAAGTGGACGTGCCTTTACTCATTTCCCCAATATTCTATTTGTTTGTGTTCTATATTTTACCAGTATATAACCATGCATTTTAGACTTTTCATTATTATGTTTTGCACTTGCTTGTTTTTGGGAGAGTATTATTTGTGCTTAATTCTTTCGACAGATGTCTGTGTTGGTGGTGGTGGTATGGTGAGAACA
>NW_027100731.1:3809996-3812496 GCF_040412425.1 Macrobrachium rosenbergii
AGATAAAAATTAATAAAATAAATAAATAAATAAAAATAAATAAATAAATAAATAAAATTAAATAAATAAATAAAAATAAATAAAAAATATAAATAAATAAATAAATAAAAATAAATAAATAAATAAATAAGAATAAAAAAATAAAAATAAATAAATAAAAATAAATGAATCAAAAAATAATTAAATAAAAATAAATAAATACATAGAAATAAATAAATAAATAAAAATAAATAAATAAATAAAAATAAATAAAAAATAAATAAATAAAAATAAATAAAATAAATAAATAAATAAATTAAAATAAATAAATAAATAAAAATAAATAAATAAAAATAAATAAATAAATAAAAATAAATAAATAAATAAAAATAAACGTATAAATAAAAACAAATAAATAATAATAAATAAATAAATAAAAATATAAAAAAATAAAAATAAATAAAAATAAATAAATAAAAAAAATGAATAAATAAAAATAAATAAAAGAAAATAAATAAATAAATAAAAATAAATAAATAAAACTAAATGAATGAAAATAAATAAATAAAAAATATTAATAAATAAAAAAATAAAAATAAATAAATAAAAATAAATAAAAAATTAATAATAAATAACTAAATAAAAATAAATAAATAAATAAATAGTGTAGTGAATTTCCGTTTTTTCCTGATGTTAACCTCTTTCTTTGGTTTTAGTTGTCACTCGTGATCGAAAAAATTATTATATGCCTCAATGGTTACCGTAGGATAGATACAACCATAAGTACAATCAAAAGTATTTTACTCACTTCTCACTATAAAGAGTGGCACAATATCACAATACTTTATATTAGGAAACAAGTATTCACCACCTAAGGTTATGGAGCTCTCTTTACCGAAGCATGGAAAGCTGTTAAGTCACTTTTCCCAAGGATCAAAAATAAACATAAGTAATTTTATTAATAACCTCACTAGCGGTGCTAGGAAAACAAGGACTAAAATTTAAGTCTGGAGACAAACCCAACAACAGATGGCGGTGGTGGAGGCTTAATATAAAAGTGACAATTACAAAGATGTCAGGACTTGACATTCCCTCCCCCTTTTGAGAGTAAAATTACTATCCAAGACTATTTTAAGAATATAACTAAAAAAGATGGAGATTTATACAATTCCAATTAATGTCTCTCAACTCCTAGGGAGCCGAGGTTGACGCGATAGAGCATCGGCGATGGTGTTCTGTGATCCCGAGATTTTCCTCACTTCGATGTTAAATGAGGAGAGGATGTAGGACCATCTGAGGAGATTTCTGGTTGGTGAACTTCACGGTGGAGGAAACTCAGAGGCATGTGGTCAAAGTAGACAATAACATTGTCTAGGCCTTCCAGATACGGACGGAAATGTAGCAACCGTGTTGATTATACTGAATAATTCTTTTTCTGATAGCCCATCTGAGTTGTGGCCCTTTGAAGAATCCAGAATGATAGGCTATGGGCAAGAATCTCTCCAACAGAGGCAATAAAGCAGCACCATCACTCGATTTCCTGTAAAAAACACCACCAAAACCGATGTTGCTGGCATCTGCCTGAAGATATAAAGGTTTGGTGAAGTCAGGAGCTTGTAGAAGTGGCTTTGAAATCATAAATAGTTTTAGCTGATCAAGGCCCTGTTATGATTACAAGTTCACTTAAAAGGTACTGGTTGAAGTTAGAGCAAAAAGTGGAGCAGTGATTATTAAAAAGTTTGGGCAAAATCAGGGAATAGTATGACACCATGCCTAAAAATGTCTTAAGCTCTTTCCTATTCCTTGGTTCTGGATATTCCTGGATGGCACAAATGTTCACATCCTTAGGAACAATAGTGCCACTGCCTATGATGTGACCAAGATAAGTTACCTGACCTAAACCAAAAGGAGCTCTTTGCAAGGTTGATGGTCAAGTTTGCCTCTCTTAATCTTTCGAAGAGGGAAGTTAGTATTCTCAGGTGTTCTTCCCAGGTAGTGGTTGCTATGACAATGTCGTCCAGGTACACATATACATGGGGAGTCCCCTGATGATATCTTGCATAGTCCTCTGAAATGTAGCTGGGGCATTGGTTAGGCCAAATAAATAAATACATTATATTCAAATAAACCAAAAGGAGTGATGAACGCTGAAGCTTCTTTGGCCCTTTCTGTTAGCTTAATCTGGTAGTAGCCTTTCAGCAGGTCTATTTGAGTTAAATATTTGGCATAACTGACAGAATCTATTATATCAGTTATTCTGGGCAATGGGTAAGAGTCTTTGACAGTCTTTAAATTAAGTTTTCTATAATAAATTTTACATGCGGTAGGTATTGTTGGCTTTCAATAACCAGAATGCACGGAAAGCCCATAAAGGATGTACTGGGCTTGGCGAGGTTATGTTCAGTAAGTATTCCACTTCCTGTTTCAAAGATAGGCAGATGGCGATGATGAGGCTTAATATAAAATTGACAATTACAAAGATGTCAGGACTTGACATTTGGGGGCAGTAGTTTAAGAGCCT
>NW_027100731.1:3972363-3974863 GCF_040412425.1 Macrobrachium rosenbergii
AACTTTTAGAAAATATGTCAATTTTGAATACCATACTTTTGGGGAAATTTTCCCTCTTTATGAATTTAGTTTAACTTTTACAGATGAATTCTTGTAACTGAGTTTAAAAGAAAAACGTTAATAAATCAACTTCAAAAATCAACTAAAAAAACATTCATGATTTAGTACAAAAATGAATTTAAAAATCATTAAGAAAAAGAAAATAAATGGAACACGTAAAGAGTTTCAAAAGTATTTCAATTTGAATACAATATTTTTTTGGAGTTTTGCCCTCTTTTTGATTAATAATTTTATTATCATTCACTAATATATTGTAAAAACATTATATAAAATACTCCGTTAGAAAAAAATCGACTTAAAAAAAATGCATGATTGAAGGCAAAAATCAATTTAGAAATCATAAAAAAAGTAAAATATATGAAATATGTTAAAAGTAAAAAAAATTCATTTTAATTACGATATTTTTCTTAGTTTTGCCCTCTTTTTGATGACTGATTTCACTTTACCATTCACTGATAAGTTTTATGAAAAAATCTCCGTTCAAAAACAATCTAGGTAAAATTCAAGTCTAAAAGGTCATATACGTCTTGTATATGAAAATACTGTTATAAACATTCAATATTTCAGTCAAAAATCAATTTAAAAATCATTAAGAATTTAAAAATAATGAAATATGAAAAAGTTTCAAAAATATTTAGAACTGAATACAATATTTTTTGGGAGTTTTGTCCTCTTTTTATGGCTGATTTTAGTTGAACAGGATTATATAAAAAAAAATGTCCGTTAGAAGCATTCAATATTTAAGTAAAAAATCAACTTCAAAAATTAAGAATACTACAATATTTTATATTAATCCTTTGTATTATTTTTATATTTATTTTCAACGTATTTGTTTTAATTTTCATCTTATTTCATTTCATATGTTTAGTTTTGAGTTTATTCAGTTTTTTATTTAATTATTGTTTTTTTTTTTTTTATTTACTTGTATCATAATTTTCGTCATTGACATTGAAATGACAAATACCATTTATTTAATGGTATTTGTTATTTGAATTAAATATAAAAATTACAAATACAAATATAAAACAACAATGGTAAATAATAATAAGAATATATCAGAAAACGTTGAAATAAAATCATACACGAAAAAGAGGGCAAAATTCCCAAAAATATTGTATGAAAATTTATATATATATTTTGTTTAGCCTTATATATTATATATTCATTATCCAATTTTTAGGTGATTTTTGAAATTGATTTTTCTTTCAGTATTTATTGTATTTTTAACTTTTTTTTTTTTTTTAAATAGGGCTCGGTTATAAGATGTTAAAAGTTAAACTAAATTCAACTATCATAAAGAGAGCAAAATTAATAATATTGTATTCAAAATTAACATATTTTTCAAAACCTATCATGTTACATTTTTATTCCTTTTTTTAGCTTATTTTTGAAGTTGATTTTTATTGGAATGAATGAATAAATATAAATAAAAAATAAATAAATAAAAATGAATGTAAATAAACAAATAAAAAATTAATAAAATAAAAAAAAATAATGAATAAGTATATAACATTTACTAAACCTAATCAATAAATAAAGAAAAAATTAAATAAAGATGTATATAAATAAAAGAAAATGAAAAATAATATGAACTAAATCAAAATAACTAAAATGTGTGACAATGAATAAATAAAAATCAATAAAAATAAATTAAAATAAATAAAAATAAATAACGAGAAATAAATATATAAAAAATAAATATATAAAAAATATATGAATCAATAAAAAAAAATAAATACATAAATGAAGATAAATGAAAAATAAATAAACAAAATAAATAAAAATAAATAAAAATAAATGAAAATAAAAATAAAAAAAATAAATAAAAATAAAATAAAAATAAAAATAATAAAAAATAAAAATAATAAAAATAAATAAATAAATGAAAATAAAAAAAAAAAAAAAGTCAAAATAAATAAATAAAAAATAAAAATAAATAAATAAATGCAAAAATAAATAAATAAAAAAAATAAATAAATGAAAATATATAAATATAAATGCAAAATAAATAAAAATAAATAAATAAATAAAAACAAATAAATAAAAATAAATAAATATATTATTAAAAATAAATGAATAGAAAAGTAATAATAAATAGAAAAGTAAATAGATAAATATAAATAAATAAATAAATTAAAATAAATTAATATGAATAAATAAAAATAATTCATAAAAATAAATAAATAGAAAATAAATTAATAAAAATAAATGAAAGCTAATAAGAAACATATATAAATAAACAAAAATAAATAAATAAATAAAAATAAATATATAAATAGATAAAAATTAATGAATAGAAATAAATAACTAAATAATAATAAATTAAAATAAAAAACAAATTAAAATAAGCAAAAAAATAAATAATTAAAAATAAGTAAAAATAAATAAAAAATAAAAATATATAAATAAATAAATAAAAATATATTAAAATAGATAAATA
>NW_027100731.1:4144028-4154028 GCF_040412425.1 Macrobrachium rosenbergii
TTTAAAAATTTATTTTTATTAATTTATTTTTTATTTATTTATTTTTATAAATTATATAAATTTATTTATATTTATTTATTTTTATTTATTTATAAATAAATTTATTTATTTATTTATATTTAAATAAAAATAAATTTATAAATTATTATTTATTTATTAAATTAAATTATTATAAATTTTATTTATTTTTATTTATTTAAATTTATTTTATTTTTTATTTATATATTTTTTTATTTATATATAAATATTTTATATATTTAAATAAATTTATTTATTTAAATTTATTTATTTAAAAATTATTTATTTAATAAATTTTATTTTTATTTATTTATTTTTAAAATTTATAAATTTTTTTTTTATTTATTTTTTATTTTTTTATTTATTTTTTTATAAATTTAAATTTTTATTTTTATTTTTTTAATTTTTAAATTTATTTTTTTTTTTTTTTTTTATTTTATTTATTTTTTATTTATTTTAATTTATTTTTTAAATAAATAAAAAATTAATTAATTTATTTATTTATTTTATTTATTTTTAAATTTTTTTTATTAATTAAATATATTTTTTATATATTTATTTTTTTATTTATTTTAAATTTAATTTATTTTTTTATTTTTATTTATTTTAATTTATTTTTAAATAAATTTTTATTTAAAATTAAATAAATTTTAGTTATTTAATATTTAGTTAAATAAATATAATTTTTAATTTTCTTTTATTTATATATATCTTTTTTTAAATTTTTTTTCTTTATTTATTGATTTAGTTTTAGTAAATGTTATATACTTATTCATAATTTTTTTATTTTATTAAAAAATTTATTTATTTAATAAATAAATTTATTTATTTATTTTTTTTTTATTTATTTATTTATAAATTCCAGTAAAAAATCAACTTCAAAAATAAGCTAAAAAAAGGAATAAAAATGTAAAAAAAAAGGTAAATAAAAAATATGTCAATTTTGAATACAATATTATAAATAATTTTGCTCTCTTTATGATGGATGAATTTAGTTTAACTTTTAAATCTTATAACCGAGTCCTAAAAAAAAAAAGTTAAAAAATACAATCAATACTGAAAAAAAAAAAATCAATTTCAAAAATCACCTAAAAATTGGATAAAAAAAAAATATATAATATAAGGCTAAATAAAAAAAAAAAAAATAAAAAATAATATATAAAATAAATAAATTTTTGGGAATTTTAAATTTTTTCGTGTATGATTTTATTTCAACGTTTTCTGATATATTCTTATTATTATTTACCATTGTTGTTTTATATTTGTATTTGTAATTTTTATATTTAATTCAAATAAACAAATACCATTAAATAAATGGTATAAATCATTTCAATAAAAATGACGAAAATTATGATACAAATAAATAAAAAAAAAAAACAATAATTAAATAAAAAAAAAAATAAAATCAAAACAAAACATATGAAATGAATAAATAAGATAAAAAATTAAAAAAATAAATAAATAAAAATAAAAATAAAAAATAAATAAAAATTAATATAAAAAAATATTGTAGTATTCTTAATTTTTTTTTCAAATAAAAAACAAACCTAAATTTTTATGTTTCATTCTTTAAATTTTTTTAAGTAAATTTTTAAGTTGATTTTTTTTACTTAAATATTGAATGCTTCTAAAAAACATTTTTTTTTATATAATTCTGTTAAACTAAAATCAGCCATAAAAAGAGGACAAAACTAAAAAAAATAAATATTTAGTTCTAAATATTTTTGAAACTTTTTCATATTTCATTATTTTTAAATTCTTTAATGATTTTTAAATTGATTTTTGACTGAAAATTAAATGTTTATAACAGTATTTTTATATACAAGACGTATATGACCTTTTAGACTTGAATTTTACCTAGATTGTTTTTGAACGGAGATTTTTAAAAAAAATAAAACTTATCAGTGAATGGTAAAAATGAAATCAGTCATCAAAAAGAGGGCAAAACTAAGAAAAATATAAATAATTAAATTATTTTTTTTTTATTTTAACATATTTCATATATTTTCCTTTTTTAATGATTTCTAAATTGATTTTTGCCTTCAATAAAAATTTTTTTAAGTCGATTTTTTCTAAAAAATTTTTTATATAATGTTTTTACAATATATAAGTGAACGATACTAAAATTATTAATCAAAAAAAATAAAAACTAAAAAAAATATTGTATTCAAATTGAAATACTTTTGAAACTGTTTACGTGTTCCATTTATTTTCTTTTTCATAATGATTTTTAAATTGATTTTTGTACTAAATCATGAATGTTTTTTTTAGTTGATTTTTAAGTTATTTTAAATTTTTTTATAAAAATAAAAATTTAAAAGTTAAACTAAATTATTGAATAAAGGAAAAATTCCAAAAAATATTTAAATAAATTAAAAAAATAAAAAATAAAAATTTTTCCCAAAAATATGATTTTAAAAATTTTTAAATAAATAATTGTTTTTTTAAAAATAAATAAAATAAATTAAATAATAATCTGTAAAATAATAAAAAAAATAATAATAAAATAATAAATAATAAATAAATAATAAATAATAATAAATAAAATAATAATAATAAAATAATAAATAATAAAATAAATAATTAAAAATAAAAAATAATAAAAAAAAATAAAAAAAATAAATAAAATAAATAAAAATAAAAAAATAATTACGATATTTTTCGTAGTTTTACCCTTTTTTTTGAAGACTGATTATAGTTCACCTTTTAAGGATATTTTCTTATAACAAAGTTTTGTGAAAAAATCTCCGTTAAAAACAATGCAGATAAAATTAAAGGCGTTTTGCATATAAAAATACTGATAAAAGCAGTCAAGATTTCAGTCAAAAATCAATTTAAAAATCATTAAAAAAAAAAAAAAATGAAAATATATAGAAAGTTTAAAAAATATGTCAATTTCAGTACAAATAAAGTTTTGCCCATCTTCGTATCAGTGGTTGAAGAAGAACCTCTCGCTCAAGAAACTGTTTCGAATACTGCTCCCTATTCAATCAAGGACCCCTTGAACTGCTTGTTTAATGTCAGATAAGTTTTGGGTTTTATATTTATTAATTATTTTTTCGCATATATTACAGAGTTCTTGGAATACCGTTCGTATCTGCGAAGTTATTATTTGTTTAAGCATAATAAAGTGCTAAGAAGTATCGTTTTGGGTATTAATTCTCCTCATTATTAAACCTGTTCATAAATATGTGCTATGGCTGTTCATGGTGTGGACGTCGTAACATATTTGGGGGCCTGTCCGGGATATGAATCTGTTTGAACAAAACAGGTTAAATGAGGAGATTATTTATTTATAGTTATCTTAGGTTTAAGTGAGATTAGTTTTGTGCTTCATCAGTAGCAATCATAGGTAGACAGAGCTTAGAGCAGAATTATTTAGGAAGTGGAGTCAGAAATTTCCTGTCGTCCTTGGGGTTGCAGCTTGCACCACCAATGGTTTGTGTCAGAGGGCTATTGCTAATTTGCTAATTATCTAGACCTAGTTTTTATGGATATGAGAAAGGATGATTTAATAAAGGGCTTGATAGGACATTTAGGTATCGTAGAGGAGAAGTCTGAAGTTTCAAGGGCAAAGGAAGATGATAGCATAGAAGCTTTGAAACTCAAAATACAGCTGAAGGAGTTAGACATAGTTGTTGTGCGTGAAAGAGCAGCAGAAAGAGAGAGAGAGAGAGAAGAAAGAGAGAGAGAGAGAGGACTTGAGCGTGAAAGAATGAAACACAAAATTGAAGTTAAGAAATTAAGGGAACACAGACAAGGTAGGAGATTTCGATGTAGCTAAATACATAGAATGGACCCCTCTTTTGATGAAAGAAGTAACTAATTATTTTATGACTTTTGAGAAAATGGCGAGGAAGACTGGCCTAAAACTATCATAGTCTATTTGTTACAATATTGCATTGAAAGGTGGAGCTCAACAGGTATTCTCTAGTTTGTCTGAGGGACCTTGGTAATTATGATGAATTGAAGAATTGTATTCTCAAAGCATATGAATCAGTGCCAGAAGCTTACAGATTCCAGTTTCTTCAAACTTTGTAAGACAGGAATCAGACTTAGTAGATTTTGCTCAGATAAACTAAAATGCTTGAAGATTGGTTGAGATCTAAAATGAAGAGCTTCGAGGGTTTAAACAGCTGATATTGTTAGAAGGGATTTAGAATTGTTTGTCTAAAGATTTGAAGGTACATTTAGAAGAACTGCAGGTTGAAAAAGTTTAAAAAGCTGTTGCAGCTGATGAATTTCACTGACACTGGAAATTTTTGACGGAAACAAAGTTTAGTAAGGGTAAAAGCAGCAAAGAGGATTTTCAGGAATTAAAGGGTAGTAGACAAAACGGAAAATGCGCCAATTCGATAAAGTGGTGTAGCTTCGGTACCGAGTAGCAGTTTACTTAGTGGGCAGAGGATGCCAATTAAATGTTAAAACTGGAAATTGGGCTATAGAAAGGCAGACTGGTCCTTGAGGGACGGTAAAAGAGCACAAACCAGTTGCTTTGGTAAGCAGGGTAGTACTGTTAGAGAGAGCTAGTACAGTAATTGAGGGCGGGGAAGCCCTGGGCTCGGATTTGGAGAGGTACAAGTCGTTTTGTGTCCTGTGGTAGTGTAACGCTACAGGAGTAGTGAGACAAAAAGTTGAGTTGTCCTCAGAGATACAGGGGCCCTGCAGTCATTGATTTTGGAAGGGCGTGCCTGATTGTTTTGAGTATGAAGGTAGGAAAATGTCTTGATTAAGAGTTTTCCAAAAGTATCTCTTGTCCATATGAGACTATATTTTTGGAACCAGATTATGCAACAGGTCGGTTAAGGTCGCCGTTGTGGAAGAAATTCCTGTTGAGGAGTAGATTTAATATTGGCCAATGATATTGAGTGGTAACAGGTTTTAAGTAACCCAGTTTGCCAAATATCGAAGATTCGTGCAAGCATGGAAAGCTTAGACGGAATTTCCCGGTATTTTTCCAGTGTATTGCTTGTCACACGAGCAGAAAGGGAAGATAATAATAATGCAAGAATTGATTTCTCTACATGTTTTCGGAGAATTTGGTGAGTGTTCTGAGCAGGGTAGGTTGTATCTAGAGAGAAATTCATCAAAGATCAAGAAAATGACATCGAGCTAGCAGAGATAGCTGCGAAGGCCTTTTCAAATAAGGAAATTGATAACATTCCGGTAGGGTATTATGTTGAAGATGGGTTATTGATGAGAAAATTTAGACCCCCTAGAATAGCTGCTAGTGAAGAATGGGAAGTTAATTACCAAATAGTTGTTCCTCCAAATTATAGACCCTCTATTTTACATTTAGCACATCAGAATCCATTTGGTAAGCCATTTCAGAGTCAACAAAACTTTCGTAAAGTCACTAATCATTTTATTGGCCAGGATTCATTCTGATGTTAAAGAATTTTGTAAGACCTGCCATGTTTGTCAAATGATAGGAAAGCCAAGGCTAAAATTAATCGCTCCCTTAGACCCATGCGGCCATGAAGAGCCATTTCATAGAGTAATAAGTAGACTGTTTGCTGGTCCATTTTCAAAAGTCAAAGGGTGGAAATCGGTATATACTTACTATTATGGACAGATCCACTAGGTATCTGAAAGCCATTCCATTGCGGAATGCTGGCTCTAAGAATATTGTAAATGGGATGTTACAATTTTTCACCCAAGTTTGGATTGCCTAAGAAGTTCAATTCGGATCAGAGTTGTTTCTTGAGTAATATTTTAGACAGGCAGTAAGGAACTAGGAATCAGGCAAGTAACTTCATCAGCGTACCATCCTCGGAGCCAAGGGGCAGTAGAAAGTACCATCAAACATTGAAGACTATGTTGAGAACATTTTGTTGGAGAACAAAGTGATTGGATAAAGAGGTTTTGCCATTCCTTCTATTGCCTCAGAAATCCCAATGAAGTCTTTGAGGTTTCCCCTTCAGGTTGGTATTTTGTCATCAGGTTAGAGGACCTCTGAAATTAGTCAAAGATCAATGGCTTAATAGTGTTAGAGATTCCTAATTTGTTGGACTACGTTCAGATTCAGGGAAAGAATCAGGAAAACATAGGACATGGCTAGAGGTAACTTGATTGAAGCCCAGCAGAAGATGAAAAAATGCTATGATGTCAGACTAAAAAGTAGACTACAATCCAGGATGATCTGTTATTCCTTCCAGTGACTGGACAGCCAAATACACGCTAAGTTTCAGCGCTTACGCAATAGAAGAAGATGGGAAATACAGTTATGTTCTTACTCCCGATAGGAGAAGGAAAAAGAGGTTGTGCCATGTTAATAAGTTAAAACCTTATTTTCAAGAAGACCAAAAACTGTCATGGTGGATATTGATTTAAGTGGTAATAGTTTATCAGGAAAACTTAAACTGAGACCGAAGTTGAAGACTGGCCTATTTCAAATTCAGAGGCTTTGGAGAATTTGAAGAATAAGTTATCATCTTGAGGGAATGTCAAAGTCAGGAGTTGAGAGATTTGCCAACAATTATAAGATGTATTTTGTGGATGTTGGGTAAGACCAGTTCATTACAACATGATGTTGATGTTGGTAATTCAGATCCATTAAACAGCACCCGTATCGCTTGAATCCCAAAAAGGCGAGATTGTTGAACAGAAGTAAATATATGCTGGATAATAAGTTGATCAACTATTAACAATGATGGAATTTCCCTGTAGTACTTGTAAAGAAAAGTAATGGTCAGTACCGTCTATGTATCGATTACAGGAAAGTGAATGCAGTCACCAAAACGGATTCATTCCCAATTCCTAGGGTGGATGACTGTATTGACCGTATTGGAAAGAGCAAAGTTCATCCAGTAAATTTGATATCTTAAAGGTTATTGTAGTAGGTTTGACAGACAGACTAAAAGATATTTCTGCCTTCGTTACACCCACTGGTTTATATACACACTTAACGTCATGCCGTTTGGTATGAAAAATTCAGTGTCATAAAGACTCATGAATATGATTTTGAGATACTTGGAAAGTGCACTACATACATGAATGATGTGGTCATTGCCAGTGATGTTGGAAAGAACATGTCGAGGAAAATTGCTGCATTTTTACAGAAACTCAGATAAGCGATTGCGTAATGAATTAAATGACAAATTAGTATTTAAATCAGTTATTTAGGTCATGAGGTTGGACATGGTCAGAAGTAGCACCAAAGATTCTAATATTAAATCTATTTTAGACTTTCCAGTTCCTAGAGATAAAAGGGAATAATGAGATATCTGGGTCTCGCTGGATATTATAGGAAATTTGTGGCTAATTTCGCAGATATGGATTCTGCATTAACAAATTTATTTGAGAGAAAAGTTGACTTTAAATTGGGATAACCAATGTCAGGAAGCTTTTGATAAAGTAAAATCCATTTTGACTACTTCCCCTGTTCTGAGGCACGGTTTTCTATTCACTCAAACTAGCAGTAGATGCAGCGATATTGGCATTGGGGCAGTATTATTGCAGGAAGACGACACAGGGTGAGCATCCTGTTTATTATTGAAATTATGGAATGATTTTGCAGAAGAAATACTCAACCATTGAAGAAAGAAACATTGGGTTTAATTTTGCTTTGCAACATTTTGAAGTGCATACCAATTACCACCTCCATTAACTCATACTGTACAAATATAACCCATTGATATTTGAATAAGCTGGAAACAATAATCAGAGTTGACAAGATGGAGTCTGTTTTACAACCTTATGAGTTGAATAACCTACACATTAAAGGAAGGAATGTAATTCAGATGCATTGTCGGATCTTGTTTTAGTTTGGGATGAGCTTTATTTCTGTTGTTTGATTCAAATATATACTTCATATATATTTGTTCTGTACAGGGGAGGTGTTATAAGAAAGCAAATTTGTACGAATGGTTCCAGCATAAGCGTAGAATGGTTTATCTAAATGATTGTTCAAATTTTAGACTCCATTTAACTGCTGCTTGTTTCCGCTCTGTCATTCAGAACCGAAGGGTGCGGAGGTCACGTCACAGCGACGGCAGAAATGGTCGAGAGTGAGAAGGTGTCTGTCTTCAGGGAAGGCCACTGGTACTTTTAGAAGACCATCGTCGGAACCGGCGTTGTGCCGCCCCAGGCTCAAACATTCCGTTCCACGTGTTATGTGCCGTGTGGCCTGTGGATTTTGGGAATTTCAGGAATGGCTTTTCCTGGATTTTGAGTCGAGCGTATCTCTTCGTATCAGTGGTTGAAGAAGGGCCTCTCGCTCAAACTGTTTCTCTTTGCTCCTATTCAATCAGAGACCCCTTGAACTGCTTGTTTAATGTGAATGGTTTTGGGTTTTTATATTTATTAATTATTTTCCATATATTACCAGAGTTCTTGATACCGTTTCGTATCTGCAAGTTATTATTTGTTTTAAGCATAATAAAGTGCTAAAGTGTCGTTTTGGGTATTAATTCTCCTCATTATTAAACCTGTTCATAAATATATTATATGGCTGTTCATGATTATTGGACGTCATGACATAATAATAATAATAATAATAATAATAATAATAATAATAATAATATCTTAATAATAATAATAAATAATAATAATAATAATAATAATAATAATAATAATAATAATAATAATTTAAAGTCATAAAAAGGAGAAAATAAATTAAATATGTAAAAGTAAAAAAAATAGATTACTATATTTTTCGTAGTTTTACCCTTTTTTTGAAGATAGATATTAGTTCACCTTTTAAGGATATTTTCTTATAACAAAGTTTTGTGAAAAAAATCTCCGTTAAAAACAATGCAGATAATATTAAAGGCTAAATGGACATAAAAGCAGTCAAGATTTCAGTCAAAAATCAATTAAAAAAATCATTAGGAAAAGGAAAAAAATGAAATATGTAGAAAGTTTCAAAAATATGTCAATTTCACTACAATTTTTGGGGGAAGTTTTGCCCTCTTTTTGATGACTAATTTTAGTTTAACGTTTACAGATATATTATTATAACAGAATTAAATATACATAAAAACTCCGTTAAAAAACCAATATTTAAGTAAAAAATCAACTTCAAAAATCACCAAAAAAATGGGGAAAAAATTGCTGCATAAAAACTTTTAGAAAATATGTCAATTTTGAATACAATATTTTTGGGGAATTTTCCCTCTTTATGATCAATGAATTTAGTTCAACTTTTACAGATATAAAAAAACGTTAAAAAATCAACTTAAAAAATCAACTAAAAAAACATTCATGATTTAAGACAAAAATCAATTTGCAATCATTATAAAAAGAAAAATTTAAATGAAGTATGTATGAAAAATCTTCATAAAAGCATTTAAAGTTTCAGTCAAAAATCAATAAAAAAAAAAACATTCATGATTTAAGGCATTAAAAAAAAGGAAAAATAAATGAAATTTTAAAAGTAAAAAAAAAATTCAATTTGATTACGATATTTTTCTTAGTTTTGCCCACTTTTTGATGACTGATTTTACTTTACCATTCACTGATATGTTCTTATAGCAAAGTTTTATGAAAAAATCTCGGTTCAAAAACAATCAAGGTAAAATTCAAGGCTAAAAGGTTATATACGTTTTGTATATAAAAAATACTTTTATAAACATTCAAGATTTCAGTGAAAAATCAATTTAAAAAACATTAAAAAAAAATAATGAAATATGTAAAACGTGTCAAAATATCATCTTTGTCAGTTTTGTGGAAGTTCTGTCAAAACTTCTCAGTCAATTATTTTCATTTATTTATTTTTATTTTTCTTATTTATTAATTTTTTAATTTATTTATTTTTTATATCTATTAATTAATTTCTTTTTATTTTCATTTATTTTTATTTATTTATTATTTTTTTATTTATTTTTTTATTTATATGTTTTATTTTTAATGATTGGTTTATTCATTTATTTTTATTAATTTATTTATTAATTTTTATTTAATTATACTAATTTAATTATTTATCTTTATCTATTTATTTTTTCATTTATATCTTTGATTTATTTATTTATTTTCATTTATT
>NW_027100731.1:4191528-4196528 GCF_040412425.1 Macrobrachium rosenbergii
AAGATGGATGGAGATGGAGTGGGAGATGAGTAAGGAAGTAAGGTTGATTAGATAGACAGATGGTATAGATGGCTGAGTCAAAGATGGAGTGGGACTGGCAAAGAATTAGAGAATGAGAATGGAGTGGATTGATGAGAATGGAGATGGAGTAGAAGATGGAGTAAGATGAGTAGATAGATGAAAGAATGTGTAGGCCAGAGATAGATGGTGGATAGATGGAGTAGATGGAGTAAAAATTGGATGGAGTAGAGATGAGTAGACCAGATGAGAGTGTGTCGGTAAGTGAAGATGAGTAGAGATATAGATGGAGTGGATGAAGATGGGTAGATAGATGAGTAAGGGAAGATGAGTAAAGAAGATGGATTGGTGAGAGATGGAGCAGATTGAGTATAGATGACTGGGTTAAGAGATGAGTAGGGACGTGAGGTGAGAGTAAAGAATAGATGGAGTAAGTGAAATTAGATGGAGTAGAGATGGATGGAGTAGATGAGTGGGATGGATGGAGTGGAGTGAGATAGATGGAAGCTGAGAGATGGAGTGGTGGATGCCAGATCAGATGGATGGAGTGGGAGTGGATGGAGTGAGAGAGATAGATGAGCCAATTGAGAGATGTGTCGATGAGTAGAAAGATAGATGGAGTAAAGAGATAGATGGAGTAGTAAAGATAGATGAATGTTAAGAAGTAAAGAGATAGATGGAGTAGATAGATGGATGAGATAGATGAGTAAAGGAGTGTGTAGATGGATGAGAATGGAGTGGGATGAAGATGAGTAGATGAAGATGAATTAAAGATCAGATGGAGTAGATGGAGTAAGAGATGGAGTAGATAGATGAAGATGATGGAGTGTGTGGTCAGAATGGAGATGGAGTAAAGATAGATAGATAAAGATAGATAGATGAAGATGGAGATGATTGAAGATGGAGTGGAGTTGATGAGAGGCGTAGATGGAGTGAGATGGATGGAGTGAAGATAGATGGTTGAGAGATGAGTGAGTGAGATGGAGTAGAGAAGATGGAGTAGATGGGAGTAGATGGTTGAGATTAGATGAGTCAGTGAGAGATGAATTGAAGATGGAGTAGATGGTGTTGAATGAATTGAATTAGATGAGAGAGATGGGTAGATGAATTAAAGTGGAAGTGAAATTCAAAGAGATGGAAGTAAGGTAAGAGATGGCTAGATGGAGTGGAGTAAGGTTAAGATGGAGTAGATGAGATGGATAAATAAATAATAAATAAATAAAAAAAAAATAAAAATGACTAAATAAATAAAAAAATAAATAAAAATAAATAAAAAAAAAATAAATAAAATAAATAAATAAATAAATAAATAAAAATAAATAAATAAATAAAAATAAATAAATAAAAATAAATAAATAAATAAATATAAATAAATAAAAATATATGTAACCCCCCTTGGAAACAGATATAATATTCCTTGTAGGAATATGTGTAACGTTACCGATTTTTCGATCTAACTCCAGAAGGCAATGGGGTTTCGACCCTTTCTCCCTCCGTCTAACACTCAACTCACGCAGACCTCTCCCCCCCTCTCTCTCTCTCTCTCTCTCTCTCTCTCTCTCTCTCTCTCGGATGTCACAAAGATCTCTCTCTCTCTCTCTCTCTCTCTCTCTCTCTCTCTCTCTCTCTCTCGGCCTCCTTCGTCTCGCGCATTCCACGTAAAAAAGAAATAAATGGGTCATCTAAAGGAAACACGATCTTTCCTACAAAAATAGATTTATTATTTAAACAACCCAACAAGTAATGAATAAACAAAGCAAGGAATTAAAATGCATCATAAATGAAATTATCAAGTAAAAAACATCTTACTCAGATTTAGTCTCAGTCAACTAAAACTGATTGCGGCTGTGGCCTGCAAATTCAAAAACTCTCACATACTCTATCTTAGACGTTGTAAAGTCTAGTCTCAAAAAGTCTACCACATAAAAATTATATACATTGCAAAGGTTTTGCAGATGTATTCTCTATGATCAAACCAACATGATAACATCATGTATTCTCTATGTTCTCACCATACCACCACCACCAACACAGACATCTGTCGAAAGAATTAAGCACAAATAATACTCTCCCAAAAACAAGCAAGTGCAAAACATAATAATGAAAAGTCTAAAATGCATGGTTATATACTGGTAAAATATAGAACACAAACAAATAGAATATTGGGGAAATGAGTAAAGGCACGTCCACTTCACACAAGTTCAAAAATGTCTTGAAACATGGTAAAAACATAAGTCCACACTTCACACAGAAAAACGAAGAGTCTGAACTGTACCTTATTCTGCCAATTCTAAGAGATTGCAACACTCAAAGATAATGTCTTGACGATACCGCTCTAGCTCCGCTAATGAACGATCGGACTAATTTTTGGGCAGAATTAGCAACAAAATCTAGATTTCTAACGTCACGAACTCGTATGCGCTTTTATACCTTTCGGTCATATGACCAGAGACCAATATCGTGTTAACCATCAGGTTATCCGCTGAGATGACCAACTATTTACCTGAATGCAACGATTCTGCAACTGACAGCTCTGCCCCGAGTCCATCTTACAGCTAACTCCCTTTCATCACTATATAACACGAAGTAATATTAGGCGGCCATGTTTTTAAATATAAATGAATAAAAAAAATAAATAAAAAATAAATAAATAAATAAAAATAAATAAAAATTAATAAAAATAAATAAATTAAAAAAAAATAAATAAATAAAGATGGAAGTAGATGAGGTTAGTAGATGGAGTAAGAGATAGATGGAGTAGATGGAGTAAGAATGGATGATGAGAGATAGATAGATGGGCGTAAAGAGATGGAGTAAGGGTAAGCAGATGAGATGAGTGATGACAAGATGGATAGTGAGAATGGAGTAGATGAAGATGAAGATGGATGAGTAAAGATGGTGATGGAGTAAGAGATGGAGTAGGTAAGAGATAGATGAGTAGATGGTAGACAGATGGATAGATGAGTGAGATGGATGGGTAAAGGGAGTAGAATTGTCAATAGGAATTAAAGAAAGGGGTTCAAGATGGGTAATTTAATTGAGAGATAGATAGATGAGAGATGAAAGGTTAAGATAGATGGAGTATTGAGAGAAGATGGGTAAAGGGTAGATAGATGGATGAGGGTGATGGATGAAGTCAGAAGATGGAGTAGATGGTGAAGATGTAGATGAGTAGATGGAGTAGATGAGAATTAGATAGATGAGTGAGATGGAGTGGTTCAGTGAGGGTGAGATGAGTAAAGGGATGGAGTAGGTGGAGTAAAGAGGGCGTAGTGAAGATGGAGTAAGTAGATGGAGTAGATGAGTAAAGAGATGGTGGAGTAGATGAGATGGTGAGTGGAGATGGAGTGGAGTAGATTAGATGAGTAGATGGAGTAAGAGATGGGGTGGAGTAGATAGGGTTGATAGATGAGAATGAGTAGATGGATAGATGGGCTGGAGTAAAGGAGATGGAGTAGATGAGTAAAGAGATGAGTATGTGGAGTAAGGGTTGATGAGTGAAGATGGGTTGTTGAGATGGGTGGATGGAGTAAAGAGATGGTGGATGGAGTAAGGTAAGAGATAGATGGGTGGAGTTGATTGGTGGTGGATAAGATGGAGTGGAGTGGGAGATGGAGATGGGTAAGAATGGGTTGATGAAAGTGGGTTGTTTAAGATGAAGATGGGATAAGATGGATGGAGTGAATGGATGGAGTGTGTGAGATGGGTAGATGGGAGATCAGATGGAGTGGGTAGGGAGTAGATCTAGATTAGATGAAGATGAGTAAGATAGATAGATGAATGAGGAGATAAAGAGATGAGAGAGATAGATGGGTGACAAGAGATAGATAGTGGATAGATGGATGTAGATAGATGACAGATGGGTTAGATGAGAAGTGAGTCTGAATTAGATGGAGTAGATAAAGAGATAGATAGATGGTAGGGATGAGTGGAGTAAGAGATGGATGGAGTAATTAGTGGAATGGAGTAGATGGTAAGGAAGATGGAGTAGATGAGGTGTGGAGTAGATGAGATGGAGTAGGTAGAGATGAGTAAGATGAAGATGGAGTGCATGGGGTTAAAGATGGAGTAAGGAGTAGATGAATGGTGGAGAGATGAGTAGATGGAGTAAGAGTAGATGGTTTGAAGATGAGTGAGTAAGGAGATGGAGTAGATGGTCAATGGGAATTAGATGGTGAGAGATAGATAGATGGAGGTAGATAGATAGATGGATGTGGAGTAGATGGAGTGAGAGATGAGATGAGTGTTATGGAGTGAGAGATGGAAATCGGAGTAGATGGAGTAGTAGATGAGAGATGGGAGTAAGATGGAGTAGTAAAGAGTAGATGGAGTATAGAGATGGAGTAGAGGAATTGAAGGTTATTAGACAGATGAATTGGAGTAGTAGTAGATGGAGTAGGAGTAAAATTGGATGAAGATGGATGGAGTAGATGAAGATGGGAGTAGATGGGTAGATGGGAGTAGATGGAGTAGAGAGATGAGTGAGTAGAGATGGGTGATTGAGATAGATGGAGTGGAGTAGTGAAAGTGCGCCAGAAGATGGAGTAGATGGTGAGATGGGTGGATGAGAGATGAGTGGAGTAAGGTGAGATGGAGTAAAGATCAGTTGAATTGAGGTGAGATGAGGTCGGTGAAGATGGAGTAGATGGAGTGAGATGGAGTGGAGTGGTGGAGATGGAATTGAATTGAGATGGAGTGAATTAGATGGAGTAAGGAGATGTAGATGGAGATGGAGATGGAGTGGAGTGGATCAAGAGATCAGATGAGTGGGTATATATATAAAAAATAAAATAAAAAAGATAAAAAAATAAATAAATAAACAAAAAATAAATAAATAAATAAAAATAAATAAATAAATAAAATAAATAAATAAATAAATAAAAATAAATAAATAAAAATAAATAAATAAATAAAAATGAATGAATAAATAAAAATAAATAAATAAATAAAATAAATAAAAAAAATAAATAAATAAATAAAAT
>NW_027100731.1:4231528-4241528 GCF_040412425.1 Macrobrachium rosenbergii
AAAATCACCAAAAAGATGGGAAAATTGTTGTGATAAAAACTTTTAGAAAATATGTCAATTTTGAATACAAATATTTTGGGAAATTCTCCTTTATGATCAATGAATTTAGTTTAACTTTTACAGATGTATTCTTATAACCAAGTTTAAAAAAAACGTTAATAAATCAACTTCAAAAATCAACTAAGAAAACATTCATGATTTAGTACAAAAATCAATTTAAAAATCATTAAGAAAAAGAAAATAAATGGAACACGTAAACAGTTTCAAAAGTATTTCAATTTGAATACAATATTTTTTTGGAGTTTTGCCCTCTTTTTGATTAATAATTTTAGTATCGTTCACTGATATATTGTAAAACATTATATGAAAACTCCGATAGAAAATCGACTTAAAAATGCATTATTGAAGGCAAAATCAATTTAGAAATCATTAAAAAGGAAAATATATGAAATATGCTAAAAGTAAAAAAAAAAATTCAATTTAATTACGATATTTTTCTTAGTTTTGCCATCTTTTTGATGACTAATTTCACTTTACCATTCACTGATATGTTCTTATTGCAAAGTTTTATGAAAAAATCTCCGTTCAAAAACAATCTAGGTAAAATTCAAGTCTAAAAGGTCATATACGTCTTGTATATAAAAATACTGTTATAAACATTCAATATTTCAGTCAAAAATCAATTTAAAAATCATTAAGAATTTAAAAATAATAAAATATAAAAAAGTTTCAAAAATATTTAGAACTGAATACAATATTTATGGCTGATTTTAGGTTAACAGAATTATATATGAAAAAAATGTCCTTTAGAAGTATTCAATATTTAAGTAAAAATCAACTTCAAAATTACTAAAAAAAGGCAAAAGAATGAAACATAAAAAGTTTAGGTATAGCTTTAATTCTGAAAAAATAAGAATAGGACAATATTTTATAATTTTTTTTATATTTATTTTCACGTATTTGTTTTAATTTTTATCTTATTTCATTTCATATGTTTTGTTATGAGTTTATTCAGTTTTTTATTTAATTATTGTTTTTGTTTTTTTTATTTACTTGTATCATAATTCTTCGTCATTGATTATAGAAATGACAAACACCATTTATTTAATGCAGAGTATTTGTCACTTGAATTAAATATAAAATTAAGAAATACAAATATAAAACAACAATGGTAAATAATAATATGAATATGTCAGAAAATGCTGAAATAAATCATACACGAAAAGAGGGCAAATTCCCAAAATATTGTATGAAAATTTATATATATTTTATTCATTATCCAATTTTTCATTCATTATCCAATTTTTTTATTCATTATCCAATTTCTAGGTGTTTTTGAAATTAATTTTTCATTTCAGTATTGATTGTATTTTTTACTTTTTTTTTTAATGGGACTCGGTTATAAGATGTTAAAAGTTAACTAAATTCATCCATCATAAAGAGAGCAAAATTAATACTATTGAATTCAAAATTGACATATTTTTTCAAAATCTTCAGATTACTTTATTCCTTTAACTTATTTTTGAAGTTGATTTTTTAATGAAATTAATAAATAAATATAATAAAAAATAAACAAAAGATTATCAGTAAATAAATACAAATAAATAAATAAATAAAAAATAATGAATAGGTATATAATATTTACTAAATTCAAAATCAATAAATAAAGAAAAATTAAATAAAGACATATATAAATAAATGATAAAAAATAATATGAATCAAATCAAAATAGCTAAAATAAATGACAATGAATATAAAGAATAATAAAGATAATGATTATAAATAAAACTAAATTAATAAAATAAATAAAAAAAGAAAAATAAAAGAAAGTACATATAAAAATATATGAATAAATTATTAAATAAATAAATAAAAAATAAAAAAAAGAAATAAATAAAAAATAAAAAATAAAAATAAAAAATTAATAAAAAAAATTAATAAATAAAAAAAAATAAATAAAAATAATAAAATAAAAATAAAAATAAAATAAATAATGAAAATAAAAAAATAAATATATAAAAATAGAAAATAAATAAATAAATAAAAAATTAATAAATAAAATAAATAAAAAATGAAATAAATAAATAAATAAAAATAAATAAATAAATAAATAATAAAAACAAATAAATAAAAAATAAATAAATATATTATTAAAAATAAATAAATAAATAAGTAATAAATAAAAATGAATAGATAAATATAAATAAATAAATAAATATAAATAAATAAATAAAAATAAATAAATATGAATAAATAAATATAAATCATAAAAATAAATAAATAGAAAGTAAATTATTAAAAATAAATGAAAGCTAATAAGGAAACATATATAAAAAAATAAAAATAAATAAATAAATAAAATAAATATATAAATAAATAAAAATTAATGAATAATAATAGATAAATAATAAAAATAAATTAAAATAAAAATAAAAAATAAATTAAAATAAACAAATAAAAATAAATAAATAATTAAAAATAAAAAAATAATTAAAATATATAACAAATAAACAAAAATATATTAAATAAATAAAAAATAAATAAAAATAAATATAAATAAAAATAAATATAAATAAAAATAAATACTAAAAATAAAATAAAATAAAATAAATAAATAAATAAAATAAATAATAAATATAATAAATAAAAATAATAAATAAATAAAAAATAAAAATAAATAAATAAATAAACAAATAAATACATAAATAAATATAAATAAATAAAAATAATATAATAAAAAATAAATTAATAGAAAATAAATTAATAAAATAAATAAAAATAAATAAATAGAATAAAAAATAATAAATATAATAAAGATAATAAATAAATAAAATAAATAAATAAATGAATAAATAAAATAAGAAAATAAATGAAAGTAACAACAAAATAATTAAATCAATGGAAATAAAATTCAATATACAGAAGAAATTAGAATAAATAAATAAATAAAAATAAACACGAATAAACTAAATTGTAATAAATAAATAAAATGTAACAACAAATAAAGAAACCAACAAATAGAATAATTAAAAATCTGATCCATAATTAATAAAATAAAATAATAAAAATAAAAAAAATAAAAATAAAATAATAAAAAAATAAAAATAAAAGTAATAAAAATAATAAAAATAAAAACAATAAAAATAATAAAAAATAAAAACAATAAAAACAACGAAAATAAAAAAATCATAAAACTAAAAATAAAAAAATAATAAAAATACAATAATAAAAATAAAAATAAGGATAATAAAAAAATAATAATAAGAATAATAAAAATAAAAAAAAATTATAAACATAAGAATAATAATAAAAATAATAAAAAAATAGAAATAAATAGAAATAAAAATTTAAATAAAAATAAATAAAAAAAAATAATAATTGAAAATAAATAAAAATAAATAATAATTAAAAATAAATAATAAAAAATAAATAAATAAAAATTGATAAAAATAAATAAAAATAAATAAAATTAAATAAATTAAAAAATATAAAAATTAATAAATAAATAAAAATAAATAAATAAAAAAATAAATAAATAAAAATAATTGATAATAAATGAATAAAAATATGAAAAATAAATAAATAAAGATAAATAAATAAATAAAAATTAATAAATAAAAAAATAATAAAATAAATAAAGATAAATAAATATATAAAAAATTAATATATAAAAAATAAACATATATAAATAAAAAATAATAAAGTAAAATAAATAAATAAATAAAAATAAATCAATAAAATTAAATGAAGATAATAATAGTAATAACAATAATAATAAGAAAAGTGGAAAATCTAAATAAAAAATAATTTAAATAAAAATAAATAAATAAAAACAAATAAATAAATTAAAATAAAAATAGACAAATAACAGATAAAAATAACAAATAAAAATAACAAATAAACAAATAAAAACAATAAATAAAGAAAATTTTAACATATAAAAATACCGACAAAATGAGTAACAAATGTCAAATAAAAATAAAATGAATAAAATAAATAAATAAATAAAAATAAAATAAATAAAATAAATAAATAAATAAAATAAATAAAAATATTAAATAAAAATAAATAAATAAAAATAAATAAATAAAAAAAAATAAATTAATAAAAATAAATAAACCAATAAAAACAAATAAATAAAAATAAATAAATAAAAATAAATAAATAAAAATAAATAAATAAAAATAAATAAATAAAAATAAATATAAAAAAAATAAATAAATAGATAAAAATAAGTAAATAAAAATAAACAAATAAAATTAAATAAATCGTACCAACAACAAAAACACCAAAACAAACAACAATCATTTCATTCTTTACCTACTTCATCTTTCATTCCATCTATCTTTACTCATTTCATCTACCTATCATCCGCCTCATCTTCATCTCTTTCATCTTTACTCACCTACTTCCATTCTTTACCTGATTCATCATCTCTTACTCATCTACTCATCTACCCATCTACTTCCTTACTCATCTCTACTCCATCTATCTACTCCATCTCTTTACTCACTTCCATCTTCACTCATCTCTCCACTACCATCTACTCCATTCTTGATCCACCATCTCTTTACTCCATCCATTCTACTCATCTATCTAACCCATCTTTTACCCAGCCTCTCTTACTCCATCTCTTTTAATCATCTTATCTCACTCCATCTACTCATCTCTATCAACTCATCCCTTGGCACTCCACTTCCATCTTTACCCATCTATCTACTCCAACTACTCCCATCTACTCATCTCTCATCTACTCAATCATCTCTCATCTACTCCATCTCACTCCATCTACTCCATCTCCCTACTCATCCACCCCACTCCACTCCATTCATCTCTTTACTCATCTACCGATCTCTCCTTTATCCACTCCATCTAATACTCCACCTCACCTTACTCACACTCATCTTCAGCCCTACTCCATCTATCTATCTCTTCTCCACTCCATCTTCATCTTCATCCTACTCATCTACACACCTCAATCTGGCCCATCTATCCCCCACCATCTACCCATCTCACTCCATCTGTCTCCACTACTCCATCTCTTCAATTACTCATCTACCCACTCCACCATCTCTCATCTACTCCACCCACTCTCCTCACCCACTCCATCTCTACTCCATCCATCTACCCTTTACTCATCTATCCATCTATCCACCATCTCACCACCACACCATCCGCACTCCAGCCCATCCACTCCATCTCTTTACTTCCAATCATCTAACCCTTACTCCATCCATCTATCTCTTTACTCCATCGACTTCAGCTCATCTATCTCTCACCTCATCAAACCCATCCATCTACTCCATCTACTCTCATCTACTCCCACCACCTTACTCCTACCTACTCCATCTACTCCATCTTTTATTTATTTATTTATTTTTATTTATTTATATATTTTTATTTATTTATTTATTTTTATTTATTTATTCATTTATTTATTTATTTATTTCTTTATTTATTTTTATTTATTTATTTTTATTTGTTTATTTATTTTTATTTATTAATTTTTATTTATGTATTTTGTTTTTATTTATTTTATTCATTTAATTATTTTTATTTATTTTTATATATATATATTTTTTTATTTATTTCTTTTTATATTTTTATTTATTTATTTATTTTCATTGATTTATTTTATTTATTGACTTATTTTTATTTATTTATTTATTTATTTATTTATTTATTTATTTATTTATTTATTTTTATTTATTTATTTTTTATTTATTTATTTTATATATTTATTTATTTATTTATTTATTTTTATTTGTATATTTATTTTTATTTATTTATTTATTTATATATTTTTATTTATTTATTTATTTTATTTATTTATTTTTTATTTTTATTTATTTATTTTTATTTCTTTATTTTTATTTATTTATATTTTTTTATTTTTATTCATTTATTTTTTTTTATTTATTTTTATTTATTTATTTATTTTTAATTATTTATTGTTATTTTGTTATTTCTATTTATTTATTTATTTATTTTTAATTATTTATTGGTATTTTTTTATTTCTATTTATTTATTTATTTTTTTATTTATCTATTTTTATTTATTTTCATTTACTTATTTTTATTTATTTATTTATTTATTTTTACTCCATCTATCTTTCATCTGGTCTATCTTCATCACCCATTCCATCTCTTACTCCATCTACTCCATCTTTACTCCATCTCATCAACCCATTCTCATCTACTCCACTCATCTCACCATCTCTTCTAATTCACTCATCTTTACTCATCTACTCATCTCTTTACCACTCATCTGATCTACCCTACTCCACCATCTCTCATCTATCCACCATTCTCATCCATCCATCTCTCATCTACTCCATCTCTACCACTACTCCACTCATCCTACGCACTTCACTCATCTATCTACTCCATCTAATTTCACTCCATCTATCTTCTACTCCATCTTTACTCATCTATCTCTTACTCCATCTGATCTACTCCATCTCATCTGGCCATCTATCTTCTCTCATCTCCCATCAACCCATCTCTCACTCATCTACTCCATCTTCTAATTCTCAATTCCATCCATCGATCTCACTCATCTCTACTCCATCCATCTACTCCATCTCACTCCCTACTCCATCTAATTCATCTCAGCCATCCATCTCACTCATCTTCTGATCTCCTTACCCATCTAATTCACACACCACCACCATCTCATCTCATTCACTCCATCTCTACCCATCCATCTCTACCTCTTACTCCATTCTCTTAATACTCCATCTCACTCATCTAATCTACACTACTTCCATCTACTCATCTCAATTAACTCCACCTCATCTTACTCCATCTCTTCTCATCTGCTCCCACCATCTTCATCTGTCTCCACTCATCTACTTCCACTCCATCTCATCTACTCCATCTCCTCTACTCCATCTCACCACTCATCTACTCCATCTCCACCTTCTCTTTAATTCATCTACTCCATCTCTTTACCCACCATCTATCTCTTCACACTTCAAACTTCATCTAATTCATCTACTCCATCTTCTCTCTTTACTCATCTATCTCACTCTCTACTCCATCTCTTACTCCATCTATCTACTCCTTACCTACTCCACTCATCTATCTTTACTCATCCATACAACCACTCCATCTATCTCACTACCCATCTTCACTCCACTCCATCTCTCTATCTAACCCCACACCACTCCATCTATCTCATCTATCAACTAATCCACCATCCATCTCTCAACCCTTATCTCTTATCTATCTTACTCCATCTCCGCACCCATTCCTCATCTGATTCCATCTTATCCATCTTACTCCATCTCTTTACTCCATCTAATTCTTACTCCATCTACTCCATCCACCCATCTACACACTTACTCATACTCATCTACTCATCTACCCTCACCTTAATTAATCTTTACCGATCTTACTCCATCTCTTACTCACGCACTACTCCTTACTCATCTTCTATCCACATTCCACCATCTCTTACTCATCTTCTCATCTCTATCTACTCCATTCCTTACTCCATCTATCTCATCTTTACTCCATCTATCTTCTCATCTCTACCATCTATCTCTTAACCCTATCTTCACTACTCATCTCTACTCATCCATCCATCTATCTTTTACTCATCTTCTCATCTTACACATTCTCTTTACTCCATCCATCTCTTAATCTTCCATCTATCTCCATCTCCACTCCATCCATCTCATCTATCTACTCCATCCCACTCCATCTATCTCATCACCCATTCCCACCACTCCATCTATCCCACTCCACTACCTCATCTATCCACTCCATCTTCATCTCCATCTAATTTACTACATTCCATCCATCTTTACTTCCATCCACTTCTTTACTCCATCTTTAATTCCTTTACTACTCATTTCATTTCCATCTATCTTCATCCTACTCCATCTACTCCTTACTCATCTATCTTCAACCTGTCTTACTTCCATCTCTCATCACTCACTCATCAATCCTCATCTACTCCATTCTCATCTGCTCATCTATCTTCTTACTCCATCTACTAACCTCTTTACTTTCTAATTTCACTCATCCACTCCATCTCACTTCCATCTTTTACTCACACACTCATCTACTCCATACTTACTCCATTCCATCTATCTCTATCTACATCTCATCACTCATCTACTCCATCTTCATCCATCTATCTATCTACACATTCTTACTCCACTCCCCATCTAATTCCATTCTTACTCATCTTCTTTAACCCATCTCCATTCATCTTCTTTCTATCTTCATCTGCTCAGGCAATCCCTTTGATCCATCTCTACTCCATCTACTCCACTCTCACCTACCATCTTCATCTACCTACCCATCTTCTACTCCATCTATCTCTTACTCCATCTACTCCACCCACCCACTCATCAACCTTATCTCCTTACTCATTCATCTCTTACTGGCTCACTTTTACTCCATCCATTAACCTTCATCTATCTCATCTATCACTTCATCTCACCCATCTACACCATCTGATCACCCTATCTTACTCCATCTATCTCTTTCTATCAACTCATCGACTCACACACTTCTACTCATCTATCTATCTCTTTACTCATCTTCTTTTCATCTATCTATCTTTATACACTCCATCTATCTTCATCTATCTATCTTCGCATCTAATCAACCCACTCCCACATTATCCACTCCATCACACACTCATTTATTTTTTTTAATTATTTATTTTATTTTCATTTATTTATTTTTATTTATTTATTTATTTTTATTTATTTATTTTTTTATTTATCAATTTATTTTTATATATTTATTTATTTATTCATTTATTTTTATTTACTTATATTTATTTGTATTTAGTTTTATTTATTTATTTTTATTTATTTATTTAATTTTATTTATTTAGTTATTTTTATTTATTTATTTTTGTTTATTTATTCTTATTTATTTATTTATTTTTACTTATTTATTTAATTTTATTTATTTATTTTTCATTTATTTATTTATTTCATTTATTTTATTTATTATTTATTTATTTTTTTTTTATTTATTCATTTATCTCTCACTCCATCTACCTTTCATCTAATTCACACTACTCCATCCATCCCACTACTCATCTACTCCTCATCTAATTCATCTAATTTCACTCCATCTACCTACTCCTACCCATCTACAACCCACTTTTACTCATCTACTCCATCTTCACTCCATCTATCCATCCCACTGTCTACTCCATCTCTTACCCATCTGATTCTCATCTACGCATTCATTCCTTACCCACCATCTTCATCTATCTGTCTATCTCTCATCTACTCCATCTCATACACACTCCATCCATTCATCCATCCATCCCTCATCTACAATCTCACACTACTCCATCTCCACCCATCCACCCCACCACTAATCCACCCCCACTCCACTCCACCCATCCCCATCTACTCCATCTCTGTATCATCTTCATCTAATTCTCACATACCCACTCATCTCCACTTTTAATTCACACACTCACTCCACCCATCTCTCATCTACTCCATCTCTCATCCACTCCACTCATCTAACCATCTACTCCATCTCTTTACTCATCCATCTACCCTCCTCAACATCTACTGTCATTTTCATCTCCACCATCCATCTCATCTGATCTCACACACTTCACTTTCACCATCTTTACTCATCTCCACCATCTATCTCTATCTATCTATCTATCCATCTGTCTCTCTCTCTTATTTATCTTTACTCCATCTATCTTCATCTACTCCATTCATCTCCATCTACTCCATCTACTCCATCTATCTCTTTACTCCATCCATCTTCACCCACCCTCACTCCATCCATTCACTCATCCATCCATCTCAATCTGGCTCCATCTCACTACTCCATCTTCTACCACTCCATCTCCCTTACTCCATCTATCTGATCCATCTCATTCATCTACTCCATCTAATCACTCTCATCACCCATCTCACTCATCTATCTCACTCCTCTCATCTCACTCACTCCATCTTCATCTCTACTACCCTCACTCCGACCATCTACCCATCTCTCAATT
>NW_027100731.1:4246528-4251528 GCF_040412425.1 Macrobrachium rosenbergii
ACCATTTATTTATTTTTATTTATTTATTTATTTTTATTTATTTATTTATTTATTTTTATTTATTTATTTATTTTTATTTATTAATCTATTTTTATATATTTATTTATTTATTCATTTATTATTTACTTTTATATTTATTTGTATTTAGTTTTATTTATTTATTTTTATTTATTTGTTTAATTTTATTTATTTATTTATTTTTTTTATTTATTTTATTTATTTATTTATTTTTATTTATTCATTCATTTTTATTTATTTATTTATTTTTATTTATTTATTTTTATTTATTTATTTATTTATTTTATTTATTTATTTATTTTTATTTATTTATTTATTTTTTGTTTATTTATTTATTTTTTTATCTTTTTTATTTTATTTTTTATATATATACCCACTCATCTGATCTCTTGATCCACTCCACTCCATCTCCATCTCCATCTACATCTCCTTACTCCATCTAATTCACTCCATCTCAATTCAATTCCATCTCCACCACTCCACTCCATCTCACTCCATCTACTCCATCTTCACCGACCTCATCTCACCTCAATTCAACTGATCTTTACTCCATCTCACCTTACTCCACTCATCTCTCATCCACCCATCTCACCATCTACTCCATCTTCTGGCGCACTTTCACTACTCCACTCCATCTATCTCAATCACCCATCTCTACTCACTCATCTCTCTACTCCATCTACTCCCATCTACCCATCTACTCCCATCTTCATCTACTCCATCCATCTTCATCCAATTTTACTCCTACTCCATCTACTACTACTCCAATTCATCTGTCTAATAACCTTCAATTCCTCTACTCCATCTCTATACTCCATCTACTCTTTACTACTCCATCTTACTCCCATCTCTCATCTACTACTCCATCTACTCCGATTTCCATCTCTCACTCCATAACACTCATCTCATCTCTCACTCCATCTACTCCACATCCATCTATCTATCTACCTCCATCTATCTATCTCTCACCATCTAATTCCCATTGACCATCTACTCCATCTCCTTACTCACTCATCTTCAAACCATCTACTCTTACTCCATCTACTCATCTCTCCACCATTCATCTACTCCTTACTCCATCTTTAACCCCATGCACTCCATCTTCATCTTACTCATCTCTACCTACTCCATCTCATCTACTCCACACCTCATCTACTCCATCTTCCTTACCATCTACTCCATTCCACTAATTACTCCATCCATCTCTTACTCCACTCATCCCTACCATCTATCTATCTCTTTATCTACTCCATCTAATTCAGACTCACTTCTCATCTAACCCATCTGTCATCTATCTACATCCATCTATCCACTATCTATCTCTTGTCACCCATCTATCTCTCTCATCTCTTTATCTCCTCATTCATCTATCTATCTTACTCATCTTCATCTAATCTAGATCTACTCCCTACCCACTCCATCTGATCTCCCATCTACCCATCTCACACACTCCATCCATTCACTCCATCCATCTTATCCCATCTTCATCTTAAACAACCCACTTTCATCAACCCATTCTTACCCATCTCCATCTCCCACTCCACTCCATCTTATCCACCACCAATCAACTCCACCCATCTATCTCTTACCTTACTCCATCCACCATCTCTTTACTCCATCCACCCATCTCAACAACCCATCTTCACTCATCAACCCTTACTCCACATACTCATCTCTTTACTCATCTACTCCATCTCCTTTACTCCAGCCCATCTATCCATCTACTCATTCTCATCTATCAACCCTATCTACTCCACCCCATCTCTTACTCCATCTACTCATCTAATCTACTCCACTCCATCTCCACTCACCATCTCATCTACTCCACCATCTCTTTACTCATCTACTCCATCTACTTACTCCATCTTCACTACGCCCTCTTTACTCCACCTACTCCATCCCTTTACTCATCTCACCCTCACTGAACCACTCCATCTCACTCATCTATCTAATTCTCATCTACTCCATCTACTCATCTACATCTTCACCATCTACTCCATCTTCTGACTTCATCCATCACCCTCATCCATCTATCTACCCTTTACCCATCTTCTCTCAATACTCCATCTATCTTAACCTTTCATCTCTCATCTATCTATCTCTCAATTAAATTACCCATCTTGAACCCCTTTCTTTAATTCCTATTGACAATTCTACTCCCTTTACCCATCCATCTCACTCATCTATCCATCTGTCTACCATCTACTCATCTATCTCTTACCTACTCCATCTCTTACTCCATCACCATCTTTACTCATCCATCTTCATCTTCATCTACTCCATTCTCACTATCCATCTTGTCATCACTCATCTCATCTGCTTACCCTTACTCCATCTCTTTACGCCCATCTATCTATCTCTCATCATCCATTCTTACTCCATCTACTCCATCTATCTCTTACTCCATCTACTAACCTCATCTACTTCCATCTTTATTTATTTATTTTTTTTTAATTTATTTATTTTTATTAATTTTTATTTATTTTTATTTATTTATTTATTTTTTATTTATTTTTTTTATTCATTTATATTTAAAAACATGGCCGCCTAATATTACTTCGTGTTATATAGTGATGAAAGGGAGTTAGCTGTAAGATGGACTCGGGGCAGAGCTGTCAGTTGCAGAATCGTTGCATTCAGGTAAATAGTTGGTCATCTCAGCGGATAACCTGATGGTTAACACGATATTGGTCTCTGGTCATATGACCGAAAGGTATAAAAGCGCATACGAGTTCGTGACGTTAGAAATCTAGATTTTGTTGCTAATTCTGCCCAAAAATTAGTCCGATCGTTCATTAGCGGAGCTAGAGCGGTATCGTCAAGACATTATCTTTGAGTGTTGCAATCTCTTAGAATTGGCAGAATAAGGTACAGTTCAGACTCTTCGTTTTTCTGTGTGAAGTGTGGACTTATGTTTTTACCATGTTTCAAGACATTTTTGAACTTGTGTGAAGTGGACGTGCCTTTACTCATTTCCCCAATATTCTATTTGTTTGTGTTCTATATTTTACCAGTATATAACCATGCATTTTAGACTTTTCATTATTATGTTTTGCACTTGCTTGTTTTTGGGAGAGTATTATTTGTGCTTAATTCTTTCGACAGATGTCTGTGTTGGTGGTGGTGGTATGGTGAGAACATAGAGAATACATGATGTTATCATGTTGGTTTGATCATAGAGAATACATCTGCAAAACCTTTGCAATGTATATAATTTTTATGTGGTAGACTTTTTGAGACTAGACTTTACAACGTCTAAGATAGAGTATGTGAGAGTTTTTGAATTTGCAGGCCACAGCCGCAATCAGTTTTAGTTGACTGAGACTAAATCTGAGTAAGATGTTTTTTACTTGATAATTTCATTTATGATGCATTTTAATTCCTTGCTTTGTTTATTCATTACTTGTTGGGTTGTTTAAATAATAAATCTATTTTTGTAGGAAAGATCGTGTTTCCTTTAGATGACCCATTTATTTCTTTTTTACGTGGAATGCGCGAGACGAAGGAGGCCGAGAGAGAGAGAGAGAGAGAGAGAGAGAGAGAGAGAGAGAGAGAGAGATCTTTGTGACATCCGAGAGAGAGAGAGAGAGAGAGAGAGAGAGAGAGAGAGAGAGGGGGGGAGAGGTCTGCGTGAGTTGAGTGTTAGACGGAGGGAGAAAGGGTCGAAACCCCATTGCCTTCTGGAGTTAGATCGAAAAATCGGTAACGTTACACATATTCCTACAAGGAATATTATATCTGTTTCCAAGGGGGGTTACATATATTTTTATTTATTTATATTTATTTATTTATTTATTTTTATTTATTTATTTTTATTTATTTATTTATTTTTATTTATTTATTTATTTATTTATTTTATTTATTTTTTTTTTATTTATTTTTATTTATTTTTTTATTTATTTAGTCATTTTTATTTTTTTTTTATTTATTTATTATTTATTTATCCATCTCATCTACTCCATCTTAACCTTACTCCACTCCATCTAGCCATCTCTTACCTTACTTCCATCTCTTTGAATTTCACTTCCACTTTAATTCATCTACCCATCTCTCTCATCTAATTCAATTCATTCAACACCATCTACTCCATCTTCAATTCATCTCTCACTGACTCATCTAATCTCAACCATCTACTCCCATCTACTCCATCTTCTCTACTCCATCTCACTCACTCATCTCTCAACCATCTATCTTCACTCCATCCATCTCACTCCATCTACGCCTCTCATCAACTCCACTCCATCTTCAATCATCTCCATCTTCATCTATCTATCTTTATCTATCTATCTTTACTCCATCTCCATTCTGACCACACACTCCATCATCTTCATCTATCTACTCCATCTCTTACTCCATCTACTCCATCTGATCTTTAATTCATCTTCATCTACTCATCTTCATCCCACTCCATTCTCATCCATCTACACACTCCTTTACTCATCTATCTCATCCATCTATCTACTCCATCTATCTCTTTACTTCTTAACATTCATCTATCTTTACTACTCCATCTATCTCTTTACTCCATCTATCTTTCTACTCATCGACACATCTCTCAATTGGCTCATCTATCTCTCTCACTCCATCCACTCCCACTCCATCCATCTGATCTGGCATCCACCACTCCATCTCTCAGCTTCCATCTATCTCACTCCACTCCATCCATCCCACTCATCTACTCCATCCATCTCTACTCCATCTAATTTCACTTACTCCATCTATTCTTTACTCTCACCTCACGTCCCTACTCATCTCTTAACCCAGTCATCTATACTCAATCTGCTCCATCTCTCACCAATCCATCTTCTTTACTCATCTTCCCTTACTCATCTATCTACCCATCTTCATCCACTCCATCTATATCTCTACTCATCTTCACTTACCGACACACTCTCATCTGGTCTACTCATCTCTACTCCATCCAATTTTTACTCCATCTACTCCATCTATCCACCATCTATCTCTGGCCTACACATTCTTTC
>NW_027100731.1:4256528-4259028 GCF_040412425.1 Macrobrachium rosenbergii
TATTACAATATTCAATCAGAAATCGTTCGTCTGGGTTCAGGTTCTATTATAGGTACCGTCGACATGTTTCGACCAGCTCGTTGGTCATACTCTGGACGTGGTTGCAGGAGGTCTGAAGAAACGAGGTGCTCGTGTTGGTATTTATAGGGGAGGTCATGATCGGTGCTGAATTATGATTGGCTGCCCGGGGCATGTACCCTCTGGAGGAGCCTTCCCATCCAAGTTCTGTTTTCGTCTTGCGTGAGAGCGGCGTTGTAGTGCTGAGGATGAAGAGAAGAATTTCGATCCTCGGATGCCGAATTTTGATTTGCTCGTACGCTATGGGGATCGCTCGGTGCATGTCTCCTGGCTGCCGTGGGGAGGAGAAAGGTTTCTTGCGTAATGTTGAGTGTTGGTTTCTCCTTCCCAATGTGCAATGCTTCCAAGAGGCGTAGGCGGCGGTGGTCGGTAATTTGGTCCATTACTTCGATGTTCGTGATTATGTCTTTTCTTGCTATCCTCTGGTTATGGACGGTCCTGGCATGATTAAATCCTTTTGGAGAAACGCATGGTGGTCATACCGATGTAAGAACCGAGGCATCCTCGGACGGGGCATGAGTACCGGTATACCACGTTGGTTTTCTTCAAGGGGTCCTGCTGAGGGGGGCTGGGTTGTTGCGCATAACCAGGCTGCTCGTCTTTCTGCTCTTGTAATAGATAACCAGATGTATGTTTCTGTTGGAGTCAACAGGGCTGACATTATTCTTGATGATGTTTTTGAGGGCGCGAACATCCCTGAGCATGCCCTCCGTGCCCTCCTGGAAATCTGCACCAAAAAGGCCCCTTTTTCCAACCGTCGTGGCCATATGTACACCCAGATCGACGGGGTGGCGATGGGTTCTCCCCTCGGAGTCCTCTTCGCCAATTTCTATATGGGCACTGTGGAGCAAAGGGTATTCGAAGAAATACGCCAACCAAGGATGTACGTGCGCTACATCGACGACACCTTCGTCAGCGCCAATTCGCAAGAGGAGATCGAAAACCTGAGGCGTGCATTCCACAACCATAGCTGCCTCAGTTTCACGATCGAGCAGAGCCAAAACCGCTGCCTCCCCTTCCTTGACGTCCTTGTGGAACAGAGAGGCCTCTTTCTTTCGAGGGTCTACACGAAACACACGAACCTGGGCATGTGTATGAACGGGGCGAGCGAGTGCCCCGAGAGGTATAAGCGCTCCACCATCAGCGCCTACGTCAGGAGGGCCCTCTCACACTGCTCCTCCGGGAACGACACCCACGGAGAAATGGAACGTGTAGCCCAAACCCTCGTCGACAATGGACACCCAAACCGGGATATAGAAGAATCTATCAAGGCGAACATCGATAGATGGTACCGTCAGGAACCTCGCCCCGATGCCCCTGAACGCATAGAGCTCTTCTACAAAGGGCAATTTCATCATAAATATAAAGAAGACGAACGCGCCCTCAAAAAATCATCAAGAATAATGTCAGCCCTGTTGACTCCAACAGAATCATACATCTGGTTATCTATTACAAGAGCAGAAAGACGAGCAGCCTGGTTATGCGCAACAACCCAGCCCCCCCTCAGTAGGACCCCTTGAAGAAAACCAACGTGGTATACCGGTACTCATGCCCCGTCCGAGGATGCCTCGGTTCTTACATCGGTATGACCACCATGCGTTTCTCCAAAAGGATTTCCTGCCACGCCCAAGAGGGGGCTATCTTTAATCATGCCAGGACCGTCCATAACCAGAGGATAGCAAGAAAAGACATAATCACGAACATCGAAGTAATTGACCAAATTACCGACCACCGCCGCCTACGCCTCTTGGAAGCATTGCACATTGGGAAGGAGAAACCAACACTCAACATTACGCAAGAAACCTTTCTCCTCCCCACGACAGCCAGGAGACATGCACCGAGCGATCCCCATAGCGTACGAGCAAATCAAAATTCGGCATCCTAGGATCGAAATTCTTCTCTTCATTCTCAGCACTACAACACCGCTCGCACGCAAGACGAAAACAGAACTTGGATGGGAAGGCCCCGCCCGATGGTACATGCCCCGGGCAGCCAATCATAATTCAGCACCGATCATGACCTCCCCTATAAATACCAACCCGAGCACCTCGTTTCTTCAGACCTCCTGCAACCACGTCCAGAGGATGACCAACGAGCTGGTCGAAACATGTCGACGGTACCTATAATAGAACCTGAACCCAGACGAACGATTTCTGATTGAATATTGTAATAAAAGACTTCCAATATTCCGCACACTGTCCTTTTCCAACATGAATATCGGCCAGTTACTGACTAACATCGCTGAGCCTGAAAAGCGAATCATAAGGAGGATAGAAAAGACACTATATAAGATAAATTCGCATAATACAGCCATCCTTTTTAATAAGACCTGTTTAAAAGAGGGTCTACTCCCTTCATATTATTATTATTATTATTATTATTATTATTATTATTATTATTATTATTATTATTATTATTATTA
>NW_027100731.1:4269028-4271528 GCF_040412425.1 Macrobrachium rosenbergii
AAATGAAAATAAAAGATAAGTAAAAATAAGTAAAAATAAATTTAAAAAATAAATAAATAAAGGATAATAAATAAATAAATAAAAATAAATATAAAATAAAAAATAAATAAATAAATAAGAATAAATAAATAAAAAATTCAAAATAAATAAATGAAAGTAAATGCAAATAAATAAATAAATAAATGAAAATAAAAAAAAATTATAATAAAATTTATTAAAAATAAATAGAAATAAATAAATATAACTGAATAAATAAATGAAAATAAATAAATAAATAAAAGATATAAATGAAAAAATAAATAGATAAAGATAAATAATTAAATTACTAAAATTAAATAAAAATTAATAAATAAATTAATAAAAATAAATGAATAAACCAATAATTAAAAATAAATAAATATAAATAAAAAATAAATAAATAAAAAATAATAAATAAATGAAAATAAATGAAAATAAAAAGAAATTAATTAATAAATAAAAAAAAATAAATATATAAGAAAAATAAAAATAAATAAATAAAAGTAATTGACTGAGAGGTTTTGACAGAACTTCAACAAAACTGACAAAGATGATATTTTGACATGTTTTACATATTTAATTATTTTTTTTTTTATTATTTTTAAATTGATTTTTGACTGAAATCTTGAATGTTTATAACAGTATTTTACCTTGATTGTTTTTGAACCGAGATTTTTTCATAAAACTTTGCTATAAGAACATATCAGTGAATGGTAAAGTAAAATCAGTCATCAAAAAAAAATTAAAACTAAGAAAAATATCGTAATCTAAATTGAATTTTTTTTTACTTTAACATTAACATTTCATTTATTTTTCCTTTTTTAATTTTAAATTAAATCATGAATGTTTTTTGTTGATTTTTGAAGTCGAATTTTAACTTATATATTGATTGTTTTCTAACGGAGTTTTTTTTATATAATGTTATTATATATCAGTAAACGATACTAAAAATTATTCATCAAAAAGAGGGCACAACTCCAAAAAAATATTGATTTGAAATTGAAATATTTTTTAAACTGTTTACACATTGCATTTATTTACTTTTTCTTAATGATTTTTTTTAAAATTGATTTTTGACTGAAACTTTAATTGCTTTTATCAAGATTTTTCATACATACTTCATTTATATTTTCCTTTTTATAATGATTTCAAATTGATTTTTGTCTTAAATCATGAATGTTTTTTTAGTTGAATTTTTAAGTTGATTTTTTAACTTTTTTTTTTAACTCGGTTATAAGAATATATCTGTAAAAGTTGAACTAAATTCATTGATCATAAAGAGGGAAAATTTCCAAAAATATTGTATTCAAAATTGACATATTTTCTAAAAGTTTTTATGCAGCAATTTTTTCCCATTTTTTTGATTTTTGAAGATTGATTTTTACTTAAATATTGATTTTTTAACGAAGTTTTTATATATATAATTCTGTTATAATAATATATCTGTAAACGTTAAACTAAAATTAGTCATCAAAAAGAGGGCAAAACTCCCCCAAAAAATTGTACTGAAATTGACATATTTTTTAAACTTTCTACATATTTCATTTTTTTCCTTTTCCTAATGATTTTTTAAATTGATTTTTGACTGAAATCTTGACTGCTTTTATCAGTATTTTTATATGCAAAACGTCTATGTCCATTTAGCCTTTAATTTTATCTGCATTGTTTTTAACGGAGATTTTTTTACAAAACTTTGTTATAAGAAAATATCCTTAAAAGGTGAACTAAAATCAGTCTTCAAAAAAGGGTAAAACTACGAAAAATATCGTAATCGAATTTTTTTACTTTTACATATTTCATTTATTTTCCTTTTTTATGACTTTAAATTATTATTATTATTATTATTATTATTATTATTATTATTATTATTATTATTATTATTATTATTATTATTATTATTATTATTATTATTATTATTATTATTATTATTATTATTATTATTATTATTATTATTATTATTATTATTATTATTATTATTATTATTTTGATGACTAATTTTAGTTTAACGTTTACAGATATATTATTATAACAATTATATATAAAAACTCCGTTAAAAAAACAATCAATATTTAAGTAAAAAAATCAACTTCAAAAATCACCAAAAAAAATGGGAAAAAATTGTTGCATAAAAACTTTTAGAAAATATGTCAATTTTGAATACAATATTTTTTTTTATTTTCCCTCTTTATGATCAATGAATTTAGTTTAACTTTTACAGATGTATTCTTATAACCGAGTTTAAAAAAAACGTTAATAAATCAACTTCAAAAATCAACTAAAAAAAATTCATGATTTAGTACAAAAATCAATTTAAAAATCATTAAGAAAAAGAAAATAAATGGAACACGTAAACAGTTTCAAAAGTATTTCAATCTGAATACAATAAATTTTTGGAGTTTTGCCCTCTTTTTGATTAATAATTTTAGTATCGTTCACTGATATATTGTAAAAATATTATATAAAAAAAATCCGTTAGAAAAAA
>NW_027100731.1:4311194-4318694 GCF_040412425.1 Macrobrachium rosenbergii
AACAAATATTTCAAAAATATATCTACGTTTGTTTTGAGATTTTAAATTTTTTCTTCTTATTCTATTATTTATAAAACTTTTATATATTTTTATATATATAAATAAATATAATAATAGAAATGATAATATATAATATAATAAAAATAAAAAGAATAAAGAAATAATTAAAATAATAAATAAATAAAAAAATTTCACAGTTAGATTTTTGGGGGTAATATTTTTCATTTTTTCAACATAACGCATGTGTTTCTCTTTTTGAGATTAGAGTAAATTCATTTAGCTTTTCAATGATGGTATTCATTCTATTCTATTTTATTCCTATCTTCTTTAAATGTCGTTTATATCAGAAAAGTTATTTCAAAAATCTCAAAAAACTAAGATAGATATTTTTAAAAAAAATAGTAGATTTTTATTTGATGGATTATTTTACGCGTAAATTGTACGTTAATGTTTATACTTTATTAAAGTCAAAACATATTCATTTTATATTCCTTCCTTACATGGTGGGATATAAAACAAAAATAATCATCAACGTAAGAAGGAATCAAAAATACATTTGTTCATTTTTTTAAAATGGTGATGGAAAATTTAGAATCAGTGATTAGTTTTACCTAAAAGTATAAAACATTGGCGTACAAAATAAGTATAAAAATTTTAATCAAATAAAATTTTATTATTTTTAACAAATATTTCAAAAATATATCTACGTTTGTTTTTGAGATTTTTAGAATTTTTTTTCTTTTTATTTTATTATTTATACTTTTATATATATTTTATATATATATAATATAAATAATAATAAGAATAAGAATATATATAATATAATAAAAAATAAAAAGAATAAAAGAAATAATTATAAATAATAAATAAATAAAAAATTTACGGTTAGATTTTTTTGGGGTAATATTTTTCATTTTTTTCAACATAACGTACGTGTTTCTCTTTTGAGATTAAGAGTAAATTCATTTAGCTTTTCAATGATGGTATTCATTCTATTCTGTTTTTATTTTTATTCCTATCTTCTTTAAATGTCGTTTATATCAGAAAGTTATTTCCAAAATCTCAAAAAAAACTAAGGTAGATATTTTTTGAGATATTTTAATAGTAGATTTTTATTTGATGGATTTATTTTACGCGTAAATTGTACCTTAATGTTTATACTTTATTAAAGTCAAAACATATTCATTTTATATTCCTTCCTTACAACGGGATATGTAAACCAAAAATAATCATCAACGTAAGGAAGGAATCAAAAAAATACATTTGTTCATTTTTTTAAAATGGTGATGGAAAAATTTAGAATCGAGTGATTAGTTTTAGAAAAAGTATAAAACATTGGCGTATTAAAATAAGTATAAAAAAATTTTAATCAAATAAAATTTTATTATTTTTAACAAATATTTCAAAAATATATCTACGTTTGTTTTTTTGAGATTTTAGAATTTTTTTCTTTTATTCTTATTATTTATACTTTATATATATTTTTATATATATAAATAAATATAATAATAAGAATAATAATATATATAATATAATAAAATAAAAAGAATAAAGAAATAATTATAAATAATAAATAAATAAAAAAATTTCCCAAAAGATTTTTTTTGTAGTAATATTTTTATTTTTTCATTATAACGTACGTGTTTCTCTTTTTAATTAAGAGTAAATTATTTAGCTTTTCAATGATGGTATTCATTCTATTCTATTTTTATTCTATATCTTCTTTAAATGTCGAATATATCAGAAAAAAGTTATTTAAAAATCTCAAAAAAAACGTAGATATTTTTTGAGATATTTTTTAAAAATAGTAGATTTTTATTTGATGGATTTATTTTACGCGTAAATTGTACGTTAATGTTTATACTTTATTAAAGTCAAAACATATTCATTTATATTCCTTCTTACTGGGATATTAAAAAAAAATAATCATCAACGTAAGGGAAGGAATCAAAAAATACATTTGTTCATTTTTTTAAAATGGTGATGGAAAATTTAGAATCCATGATTTTTTTACCTAAAAGTATAAACATTGGCGTACAAAATAAGTATAAAATTTTAATCAAATAAAATTTTCATTATTTTTAACAAATATTTCAAAAATATATCTACGTTTGTTTTTTGAGATTTTTAGAATTTTTTTCTTTTATTTCTTATTATTTATAGAAGATATATATTTACATATTTATAAATATAATAATAAGAATAAGAATATATATAAAAAGTAAAAGTAAAAAGAATAAGAAAAATAATTATAAATAATAAATAAATAAAAAAAATTCTACGGTTAGATTTTTATTTATTAATATTTTTCATTTTTTCAACATAACGCGTTTTTCTTTGAGATTAAGAGTATATTATTTAGATTTTAATGATGGTATTCATTCTATTCTATTTTTATTCTATCTTCTTTAAATGTCGTTTATATCAGAAAAAAAGTTATTTCCAAAAATTCTTCAAAAACTAAGTAGATATTTTTTGAGATATTTTTTAAAAAATAGTAAATTTTTATTTGATGGATTTTATTTTACGCGTAAATTGTACGGACAATGTTTATACTTTTAAAGTCAAAACATATTCATTTTATATTCCTTCCATACTGGTGGGATATATGACAAACAAAAATAATCATCAACGTAAGGAAGGAATCAAAAATACATTTGTTCATTTTTTTTTAAAATGGTGATGGAAAATTTAGAATCGAGTGATTAGTTTTTACCTAAAAGTATAAACATTATTTACAAAATAAGTATAAAAAATTTTAATCAAATAAAATTTTATTATTTTTAACAAATATTTCAAAAATATATCTACATTTTTTTTTGAGATTTTTAGAATTTTTCTTCTTATTCTTATTATTTATTTATATATATATTTATATATATATAAATAAATATAATAATAAGAATAAGAATATATAATATAAAAAATAAAAAAATAAAGAAAATATATTATAAATAATAAATAAATAAATAAAAAAATTTTATTTAGATTTTTTTGGGGTAATATTTTTCATTTTTTCAACATAACGTACAATGTTTATACTCTTTGAGATTAAATAAATCATTTAGCTTTTCAATGATGGTATTCATTCATCTATTTTGTTTTTATTCCTATCTTCTTTAAATGTCGTTTATATCAGAAAAGTTATTTCCAAAAATCTCAAAAACTAAGGTAGATATTTTTTCCTTTTTTTAAATAGTAGATTTTATTTGATGGATTTATTTTTACGCGTAAATTGTACGTTAATGTTTATACTTTATTAAAGTCAAAACATATTCATTTTATATTCCTTCCTTACTGGTGGGATAAAAACAAAAATAATCATCAACGAAAAGGAATCAAAAATACATTTGTTCATTTTTTTAAAATGGTGATGGAAAATTTAGAATCGAGTGATTAGTTTTACCTAAAAGTATAAACATTGGCGTACAAAATAAGTATAAAAATTTTAATCAAATAAAATTTTATTATTTTTAACAAATATTTCAAAAATATATCACGTTTGTTTTTTGAGATTTTTAGAATTTTTTCTTCTTATTCTTATTATTTATACTTTATATATATATTTATATATATAAATAAATATAATAATAAGAATAAGAATATATATATATATAATAAAATAAAAGAATAAAGAAATAATTATAAATAATAAATAAATAAAAAAATTTCTACGGTTAGATTTTTTTAATATTTTTCATTTTTTCAACATAACGTACGTGTTTTCTTTTGAGATTAAGAGTAAATTATTTAGCTTTAATATGGTATTATTCTATTCTGTTTTATTCCTATCTTTATAAATGTCGTTTATATCAGAAAAATTTCAAAATCTCAAAAACTAACGTAGATATTTTTTGAGATATTTTTAAAAATAGTAGATTTTATTTGATGGATTTATTTTTATATAAATTGTACGGTAATGTTTATACTTTATTAAAGTCAAAACATATTCATTTTATATTCTTCCTTACCATGGGATATGTAAAAAAAAATAATCATCAACGTAAGGAAGGAATCCAAAAATACATTTGTTCATTTTTAAATATGGTGATGGAAAATTTAGAATCGAGTGATTAGTTTTACCTAAAAGTATAAACATTGGCGTACAAAATAAGTATAAATAAATTTAATCAAATAAAATTTATATATTTTTAACAAATATTTCAAAAATATATCTACGTTTGTTTTTGAGATTTTAGAATTTTTTTCTTTTTATTCTTATTATTTATACTTTATATATATAAAAATATATATAAATAAATATAATAATAAGAATAAGCTAAATAAAAATAAATAAAAAAGAATAAAGAAATAATTATAAATAATAAATAAATAAAAAAAAATTCTAACCAGATTTTTTTTTATATTTTTTCATTTTTTCAACATAACGTACGTGTTTCTCTTTTGAGATTAGATAAATTATTTAGCTTTTCAATGATGGTATTCATTCTATTTCTATTTTTATTCTATCTTCTTTAAATGTAAGTTTATATCAGAAAAAATTTCCAAAAATCTCAAAAACTAACGCAGATATTTTTTTATTTTTTGCAATAGTAGATTTTATTTGATGGATTTATTTACTCTTAAATTGTACGGTAATGTTTATACTTTATTAAAGTCAAAACATATTCATTTTATATTCCTTCCTTCACTGGTGGGATATTAAAACAAAAATAATCATCAACGTTAGGAAGGAATCAAAAATACATTTGTTATTTTTTTAAAATGGTGATGGAAAATTTAGAATCAATATTAGTTTTACCAAAAGTATAAACATTAACGCATAAAATAATAATAAAAATTTTAATCAAATAAAATTTTATTATTTTTAACAAATATTTCAAAAATATATCTACGTTTGTTTTTGAGATTTTTAGAATTTTTTTCTTTTTATTCTATTATTTATACTTATATATATATTTATATATATATAAATAAATATATAATAAGAATAAGAATATATAATATAATAAAAATAAAAACATAAAGAAATAATTATAAATAATAAATAATATAAAAAAAATTTCTAACGTTAGATTTTTTTTAATATTTTTCATTTTTTTTTCAACATAACGTACGTGTTTCTCTTTTGAGATTAAGAGTAAATTCATTTATTTTCAATGATGGTATTCATTATATTCTATTTTATTATATCTTCTATTAAATATATTTATATCAGAAAAAGAAAAATTTAAAATCTCAAAAAAACTAACGTAGATATTTTTTGAGATATTTTTAAAAATAGTAGATTTTTATTTGATGGATTTATTTATACGCGTAAATTGTACGTTAATGTTTATACTTTATTAAAAGTCAAATCATATTCATTTTATATTCCTTCCTTACTGGTGGGATATAAAACAAAAATAATCATCAACGCATTTTTTGAATCAAAAATACATTTGTTCATTTTTTTAAAATGGTGATGGAAAATTTAGAATCGAGTGATTAGTTTTACTTAAAAGTATAAACATTGGCGTACAAAATAAGTATAAAAATTTTTAATCAAATAAAATTTTATTATTTTTAACAAATATTTCAAAAAATATATCTACGTTAGTTTTTTAGATTTTTATTATATATTATATTCTTATTCTTATTTTATTATTTATAGATATATATATATATTATATATATATATAAATAATAATAAGAATAAGAATATATATAATAAAAATAAAAAGAATAAAGAAATAATTATAAATAATAAATAATATAAAAAAATTTCTACGGTTAGATTTTTTTTTATTTTTTTCATTTTTTAACATAACGTCTATTCTTTTAGATTAATTATATTATTTAGCAATGATGGTATTCATTCATATCATTTTTATATATATCTTCTATAAATGTAAGAATATATCAGAAAAAAATTTCCAAAATCTCAAAAACTAACGTAGATATATTTTTGAGATATTTTTAAAAATAGTAGATTTTTATTTGATGGATGTTATGCGTAAATTGTACGGTAATGTTTATACTTTATTAAAGTAAAACTAATCATGCCTTATATTCCTTCCTTTCTGTTTTAAAAAAAATAATCATCAACGTATTTTTGGAATCAAAAATACATTTGTTCATTTTGTTTTAAATGGTGATGGAAAATTTAGAATCGAGTGTTTTTACCTAAAAGTATAAACATTGAATTACATCAAAAAAGTAAAAAATTTTAATCAAATAAAATTTTATTATTTTTTAAAAAATATTTAAAAAAATATCTACGAAATTTTTTTTTATTTATTTTATAATTATTTTTCTTAATTATTTCTTTATTATTTATACTTTTATATATATTTTTATATTATTACATATATAATAATAAGAATAAGAATATATATAATATAATAAAATAAAAGAATAAAGAAATAATTATAAAGGTAAAAATAACATTTTTAAAAAATATACTTAGTTTTTTTTTTCGGGTAAATCATTTTTTTTCAACATAACTGATTTCTGAGATTAAGAGTAACCCGTTAATGATGGTATTCATTCTATTCTAAGTTATATTCCTATCTTCTAAAATGTCCAAAAAAAAAAAAATCAAAAAATTTGAACAGATATTTTTTGAGATATTTTTAAAATAGTAGATTTTTATTTGATGGATTTATTTTTTTAATGATTGGTTAATTTTATACTTTATTAAAGTCAAAACATATTCATTTTATATTTTCAAAATGGCGGTTAAAACAAAAATAATCATCAACGTATAAAGGAATCAAAAATACATTTGTTCATTTTTTTAAAATGGTTATAAAATTTAAACATCGAGTGATTAGTTTTTATCTAAAAGTATAAACATTGGCGTACAAAATACGTAAAAATTTTTATCAAATAAAATTTTATTATTTTTAACAAATTTTCAAAAATATATCTACGTTTTTTAGATTTTTATTATATATTAGAATTTTATTATTTATACTTTATTATATTTATATATATAATAAATTAAAAGAATAAGAATATAATATTAATAAAATAAGTAGAAGAAGAAAAATAAAGTATTATGTTTGAATGATTAAACGTTCCCTTTTTGAGTTTCTATCATCACAATTTTTAAAATTGACATTGTAATTATAAAGTTTCATTAATTATTTTTTTTTAACATTAATTCTCGTTATTTAGAAATATATCTAATATTTTTTACCTTTGTCAATAATTTCGTAAAATTCTTATGATATTTATTTGCTAGTCAAAGATAGTCATTTTATTTTCCTTCCTTACTGGTTCAGATTGTAAAACATTTCATGGAAAGGAAGGGCCCCAAACCAACATTTGTTGGTTTTTTTAAAATGATGGACCAATCAAGGCTTGGATTGTTAGAAAAGAAAAATTGCCTCCGTCAAAATAAATTTCTCAAGAATGAATTTTTCAAAAAATACACAAACGTTAGTTTTTGAGATTTTTTAGAATTCCAACCTTTTATTCTTATTATTTATCAAATATATTATATTAATATAACTATATAATTATAAAATAGGATATATATATATAAAAATAAAA
>NW_027100732.1:0-47349 GCF_040412425.1 Macrobrachium rosenbergii
CATCATTCTAATTAGATTAAACCATTTTTAGTTTATTTCAATGTATGAACTTGAAAAATATGTATGATTCTATAAAAATAGTTTATATAAGAATAAAATCTTTCATTTGACCTCATTAAAACTTGAATAATATCTGAATAATACTGTACACGAACCAAAGTTCTTTGTGACGGCCAAGCAGAGGAAGAACACAAAGACTATTGGGAGGTAATACTCCATCCTTCACTCTTGTCTCCTTGTGGCACCAACTCTGCCATGACACTTGTGGACAACTAAGGTGGGCCCTCTGCTCGTAATGGGACTGGTATATATTTATATATATACATATATATATATACATATACAGTCATCGACCATTCGCTTGCACCTGTCACTCCTCCTGTGGTACTGGGGTTTCCCTGGTTTTCCCGGGAGTTTCTGAAGGTACTTTGGTGGTCCCTTGGTCCTTTGTTAGTCTTGGAACATTTTGGGGCTGCTTCTGAAATTCTCTCGTACTAGGTTTTTTAGCTGGACTGATTCTTTTGTCACTATTTGTGGTCAGTTGTAACACTTCTTTCATCCTGACCAGTTCTCAGTAATGACTATTTCCCATCATGACCTGTAAGGTTTGAGGGAATCCACCCCTGATGGTCTGGTTAGAAGCCAGCGTCCTATTTAAGGTCATTGTGTACCCTTGGAATTCACCCTAATTTAAAAGCCCCAGGTTCCCACTGGCTCCTCTATTATTGTTAGTTAGTGGGACCGTTGTAATGGACTATATGAGTAGTATTTCTTGGAGAAATAAACACCAAATTCTTTAAAATCAAATCAAGATTCAGCAGGAAAACTATTTGATAAATACGATTGATCTCATGAATGTCTACGAAAGTCTTTTGTAATGCCAGTAATATTCAAAGTACTTTCTGTCTGCTCTCAGAGTCGACAACATCGTCTTTGGGCGACAGACCACCAACGGATGGTCTCTCGTCTGTCAGTTTTTCGTAAACTTTATCTTAACAGAGATCTTTCACATTCACAACTGATCCCTGATCCTCTTCTGCCAAGAGCTACTGGATTTGCAGAATAGCAGCACCAGTTTGCAGTAAATGTGCTCTGCTGTCGAACCTCTGAGTTCCAGAGGCCCTTTATTCCTCACACCGTTGGACTGAGGGTCAGCCTTCCTGAGGGTGTTGTTGAAATGGATGCTCAAAAGTTCAGGCGAAGATGCAACGCATTATTACCCTAATACAGTTCAACTTGTATTTTATATATTCACTAATTTGTTAGTTTATATTTTTCATTTCTAATAACCAGTCTCTTCTTTCTGTATTTCCAGTTACCTTCTGTTACTTCTCTCTAACGAACGCTAATATTCTTTGGAAGCTTCTTGAATTTCAAGTCAGTGGCCTCTTTTGTGGGCTTGTTCCATATGAATAGGGTTCATTTCTTGAATAATAATAATAATAATAATAATAATAATAATAATAATAATAATAATAATAATAATAAAGTAATGTAAAACAGACTTATCGTAATACTGTTTCACATTCAGACCTCTGAAGGATTATTTTGTGCAGTTAATCTTGCAGGAATTGATTTTCATAGTGTGTTCAGTGTTAGCCCTTTTGGCCCAAGAAGTTGAAACGGTAACGAAAAGCAAATCCTCTTAAAAAATTGGTCCCCTTTGCTTTGCTGAGACAAAGGGATTGTATTTTTGAACGACACCTGACTCTTTGAAGTTTGTACCAGACAAAGCAGGTGTTGCTTCTGATTGTGACTCAGTTTTCTAGGAGTTTTATTTTAGCTACAACTGAAATGTGGAATAGTTTGCCTAGTGCAGTTGTGGAATCTTCTGATATATATATTATATATATATATATATATATATATATATATATATATATATATATATATATATATATATATATATATATATATATATATATATATATATATATATAATATATATATATGTTATACCTACAGATTCAACATTCCTTTAAATGCTATAACGTGTCTTTGCGGCCTATCTTCAGGAAATGGGATAACCCGCAACTCTCTCTCTCTCTCTCTCTCTCTCTCTCTCTCTCTCTCTCTCTCTCTCTCTCTCTCTCTCTCTCTCTCTCTCTCTCTCCGGTACTCAGCAATCATCTCTCTCTCGTAATCAACCCACATATTCTCTCTCTCTCTCTCTCTCTCTAACACCATCCTCAAAATGGATACTCTAAGGAAACACAATCTTTCCTACATAAATAGATTTATTATCAAACAAACCCAACAAGTAATGAATTAACAAAGAAAAGATTAAAATGCATAGTAAATGAATTATCAAGTCAGAAATAGTCTGATTCAAGATTTAATCTTACTCTGGCTAAAAAGCCTTTAAACCCAAAACTCCCACACACTCCATCGTAGACATTATACGTCTAGTCTTAAAGTCAACCACATTGAAAGCAACCACTAAACTGCAAATATTGCAGTGTCCTTTCTCTATAACCACAGCAATCCCACAGACATCTGTTTAAAATCAAACACATTACCCCATATATATGTAACAGCTCTCCTAGGGCTGGCCCGAAGGATTAGACTACTTTTACGTGGCTAAGAACCAATTGGTTACCTAGCAACGGGACCTACAGCTTATTGTGGAATCCGAACCACATTGTAACGAGAAATGAATTTCTATCACCAGAAATAAATTCCTCTAATTCTGCATTGGCTGGCGGGAGACTCGAACTCAGGACTAGCAGAGTGCTAGCCGAGAACTCGACCGACTCGCCCAACAAGGAACTGGAATCTTCTGATCACTGGATATTCAGGCAAGGAGTAATTCATTCCTGCTCTCTACTGATGTCTCCTGAATTTCAGGTGTGTTGGTTTTATTTTCTATTCCCTCATGTTTATTTTATTCTCACCTTTTCCTAAAACTTGTTTCTGCCGGCTGATTTCCCTTTGGAGTCCTCTTGGGTTTATTATGGTCTGTTGACTCTGTCTGTAAGGATTTTCTTATTTTCAGCTGAAGATTTAGAGAGAGAGAGAAATGGCCTGTCAGGAACTTCAAGCACTTTTGGCACAGGTAGTGACAGAGTTCCACAAGATCCCGTAGCAGCTGTGGAATGTATTTGCCGTGTGGTACGGATTATAGCACAGAACATATTCCTAAACTAAATAATGAGGTGAAAAATGTACTTGTGCTGAATGCAGGTAACTGGGTGAATGTTGGATTAGTAAGTTTGATGCAAGAGGATGATCAGTCACCAGACTGTCTCAACAATGGACTGGATTAAACTGGATTGAACTACATGCTGTCTTAAGAACCATGCAACCCAAACAGCCAGAGAAGTAAAGCAGGAAACCTGGCTGATGTGGTGCTCTCAGACGACCCGTCTAACTCCAACTGCGAAAATATGGTGGTTCAGCAAGGTATCAGGAAAGATCAGACCAGCACAAGCACATCATCCCAACCTAGTGTTCTAATCCCCACACCCCCAGCCCTGACCAACTCGGTAGGAAGCATTGCGTAGAGAGAGACAGAGAGATTGACTGGGGTTGCACTATCCAGACCATGAGGGAATGTAACTACCGTATGTTAATATAATTTCACACGCACACACACAACGTGTTTGTGTGCATATGTGTTGTGTGCATAAATCCACGCACTTTATACCTATAGCAAAAGCCGTCATATTTCACGGGTAATCGATTACCGTTCCATCGGATAAAAGAATATTATCATGTGTACTTTACTTTCTCTAATGCTTACTTTTATGGGCATCATTTTTTAGAAAGGGCAAACCTATTGTCTAACTCTCATATGAATGCGTGAAAATATGTACAGGTAACCCAATATATTTCAGTAATTTTGCATCGATGTTATCAGTACAAATTAATTTTTCTGTATGTAAGCAATTGTTGTTTGAAATGACAGATCAGTGAATATATATTGATCCTATTTCTGGGTGATATTTTAGCGATGGCCAAGCTCTCAGTTGACAAGGAATACTGTACACAGTTTTCTAGATTCAGATTTATGAACAATGTGTGAGAATTTTATAACAGGCTATAATTAGTACATACACACAGACATATACAGCTTTGTGGATTCACCAAAAGTATTTGCTTTTACATTAGTCATCATACTTCATAGTTGAGCAATACATTATTTCTTATGATTCATTATATGTTCTTGTCATTAAATAAATTTTGATTGTTCAAGTATATTTTTTTATTTTCACAGGAATTCATATCAGATATCATTGGCATTGGTTATGTTATATTTTCATAAGCCTGATATTTGAAAAAATCTCCGTCACTTTCATAACACTGATATGTTCGGTCATTGAAAGAATGCTGTTACTTGCAATGACTGTGTGTGTGCGTGTGCAAGAGAGAGAGAGAGAGAGAGAGAGAGAGAGAGAGAGAGAGAGAGAGAGAGAGAGAGAAGCAGCAAGAACAGCAGCCACTAGTTTTTCTTTTTAGTGCAGCTACTGCCGAACTGCGAATCTCCTCAGAGAGAAATATTACAATCTTTGTATGCTGTACAAAGTACATATTTTATATAGGGTTAGGTTGAAAAGATAAAAGAAAACATACAATTTTTCCCCTTAAGCTTCTTTACAATGAAGAATACTCTTGGAGATTATGCATTTGAAAACTGAAAGTGTTGAATTGTTTTGATACTTTCGGCATAGGCAGTATAGGTAATTTCCGCAATGTTTTTAGGGCGGTAAGGTGAACGTGGATATTTGGTAGGTGGCAAACCCATGGTACTTTCTTAGACCAGGGGCAAAACTATTTACATGGCATATGCGGGAGTGTCATTGTTCAATTTCCTGGCCTCCACATACGTCAGGTATGGTAGGCGTGACCGCAAAAGCCATTTGCTTGAGATTAGTGCCAGAGATTATCCTGAAACCTTCTCGCAGATTCCTCTTCGTACTTTGATCCCTCACGGGGATTCCAGAATTCCCTCGTCGGCAGTCAAAAGTCAGGAGGAAAGTGGAAACGATATCTGAAGGTTCAGAATCCCCGTCATAAATCAGACTGGGAATAGGAATATGTCAGAGCTCTGGATAACCCCACTGTCCCCTTCTGAAGCAAGTGTTCCATTGGTCAAGCCCACCAAAGTCGATGCAGGTGGGCAATAGCGAGAGTGAAAAGCAAAGGGGAGCCATTTCTTTCAAAACAACACCTGCATCTCAAACACAACCCCCAGTAGTCTGTCATGTAGATGATCAAAAGCAGTCGAGATTATTACAAAATATTGTTATTAAAAACATCATGTTTTGTCATGTAATCACCGTTTTTATCGGCCATTCAATCTTTATACACACATATGCATATACAAATATGTGTATAAATATATATATATATATATATATATATATATATATATATATATATATATATATATATATATATATATATATATATATATATATATATATATATATATTATACATATATATATACAAATATGTGTATAAATATATATGCATATGCATATATATACATATACATACAGTATATATGTATAGATAGATAGATAATCAACACAAAGTCACGTGTGGAACAGAAATAAATTTCTGATTCACATCAGGATTGAACCCAGGTCTTTCAACTGAAAGGCTACCACGAGGACTGAGTCGGTAAAAAGGTGTTGGACTAGTGCAGGTGGCCTAAAGGGTTGAAAGGGTTTAAGTGAGGTCGTGTCTGTTGTGTCTGTTTGAAGAATTGGGAAGCAGAGCAGGTAGGTAAAGGTAAGGATTCTTAAGAGTTACCGTGGTGGTGGGTAGGAGCACAGGAAGCCTGCAAATTCATGAATGTTTGCCAGTATGTGCTTTGTTATTTGGGTAGCTGTTCTTTCATTACCTTCATATCTTGTTCTTAACTGTTCTGTCTCTGAAGAGTCAAGAAGGCAGTGATCCAGGGGTTCTCCTGGGATTGTTTCACAGTGCTTGCATGGTTGGGGGTTGTCTCCTATTCTTTGCCATGTGCACAGGTATCCTAGCCTTAGCCGATGGATTATGACTGCTAGGGCCCGTGACATGTCTTTGGTTATATTGTGTGGTTTTAGATTTGCGGTGTCCATGCACTATTTGGCGGTTTTTGAGCCGACAAAAACAGCTCTCCTAACTTTGCTTTCTTCCTGCAGTTGGCAGTGTGCTACTGCATTGTTTTTCAGTTGTGTGAGTGAGGGGGTGATTTTGATGATAATGTTGCTGTGTAGCAACCCACTTTTTGCTAAAGAATCTGCTTCTTCGTTTCCTTGGATTCCCACATGGCTCGGAATCCAGTTTAGTGTTATTTGCCTGTTTCTGTTTTGATGGAGGCTTGCGATTGCCCATATGCTTGATAGAAGTCTGATATTTTCTTTTGCTTTTTCTTTTGAGTCAGTAAGAATTGTTGTGTTTCCCTGCCTGTGCTGGGAGTCTTCCAGAGCTTTTGCAATGGCAATTAGTTCAGTTTGTAGAGTGGAGGCATTGCCAGTGAGCCTCCAGCATCCTTTGAGGGTTGCTGAGTGGACCTCAGCTGCTGCTGCCAGGATGCTGAGATCTGTTGAGAAGTGCACGCTTCTTTGCTAGCAGGGAGGATCGTAAAGTTTATTTTGAATAGTTCAGGCTCCCAGGGTGCTTGTTCTTTGTACTCCGTGATTAGCGTCTCCCTTGATTATGGCAGCGTGATTTTGCATTTCTACTCTCCTTAAACCTGCTAGGAGGTCGCCAGCATATGTCTTGGGGGGGGTCTAGTTCCTCGTGAAGCTCAATGTTTTTCTTGATTTCTCTTTTGAGTGGGTAGTTCCTGTTACCTTTCAAGGTTTTTAGCAGTATGGATATGTTTCTCTGATCTATTCCGTAAGTTAGAGACTGTAAATTTGTCTCGTTTCTCAAGACACACAAGTTAGTCCACATGGGTGCACCTGTGATGAGTCTTAGGGCATTGTTCTGGATTACCTCGAAGCTTTTTTGTTCTGTGTTTGTGAGGTGAGTAAGGACAGGTGCTGCATACTCAACAGTTGACCTTATTGTCTGTATTTAGAAAGTTCTGAGGGCATGGTATACTGCTCCTTGTTTTAGAGAGGTGATTCTTCTCATGGCATTGTGCCTGCATTTGATTTTTTGCTTGAGTATTTCTATTTCTTTGCATGGAGAGAGTTGTTTGTTGATATTTACTCCTAGGTACACAAAGTTTTCTACCCATTCAGTGGGTTCACCCATGAGTGGAATTTCGTTTGGGTTTAGATCATGTTTAATTGCTATTGCTTTGGTTTTTGCTGTACTGATTTTTAGATCTAGATCTGTACAGCTATTTTCAATTTGTGTTACTGCATTTTGCATATTTTGGTAGGATCTGTATCTGTGTGTGCTCACTAAGCACACATTGTCTGCATATGTGAAAATTTCAACTCCTTCTGGGAGGGTGATTGTGGCTACATTTTCCATCAGTACGTTGAAGAGAAAGGGGCTAAGTATCCCTCCCTGTGGTGTTCCATTTTCTAAGTTGAAAAGATCTAAGCTTGCTCCTTGGAGGGTGACTCTGACTTGTCTGTTTTGCAGGTATCCTTTGGCCCATGCTAACAGGTTACCCTTAACTCTTTTGTCCACCAAGGTTGCAAGGATGATGGCTGCGCTGGCTAGTTCATGGGTTTTTCCTAGATTAAGAAAAACTGCAATTGCTTTTCTGTTGTTAATTGTTGCCATTGCATCTACTAGGCATTCCTGTGTGCCTATTCCTTCTTTGTAACTTCCATAGAAGTCTGTTTAGTGCCATTCTCTCTGTGGTCTTCTCTGTGCAGCTGATGAGGGAGATGGGCCTGTAGGAGTTTGGTTCATTGGGTTTGGGAATTGGCCGTGTCTTTTGTTGATTCCATTGTGTGGGTCTGACTTGCTCAGTGTATGTTCTGTTGATTATGTGGAGATGTACTTCCTTGGCTGCTGTGCCCATATTTTTCAGCATGCTGTATGTGATCATGTCTGATCCTGGGGCTTGTTCTTTCCTTTTTGGAGGACTTTGTTAAGCTCATTCATTGTGAATGGGGTGTCATTGTCGTCAGGCTCATTGCACGCTGCGTTGATAACTAGCCATCTCCCCGGATCTAGCATCACCTGCCTTTCCCTTGTGGATGGCGGCAGATGTGCCGTTTTGGTCCTGTCAGCAAAATGTTGCGCAAGTCTGTTCGCTTCTGCCTGTGGGTTGGGATGATGTGCTTGTGGTGGTCTGATCTTTCCTGATACCTTGTTGAACCACCACCATATCTTCGCTATTGGTGTTAGACGGGTCGTCTGTGAGCACCACATCAGCCGGGTTTCCTGCTTTACTTCTCTGGCTGTTTGGGTTCATTACATCTCTCAGGACAGCATGTAGTTCATCTGTGGGTTGTTTCCTGGAGAGCTTCCTTGTTCTGTTAACTCTCGAATTCATTTCTTTGATTCTTGAGTTCTAGTACCAGCTGTCATTGTGGGGGTTTTTGTTTGTACCAAAGGCTCTCTTTGGTATGGAAGCATTTGCTGCTCTGTGTAGGCTCTTTACAAAGTCCTCTCGCAGTTGGTTCATGTTTTGGGCCGGGTCTCGTATGTATTGTGTCGCCCAACTGATTTTCAAACACTGACCAGTTGGCCAGATCTGGTCTCCAACCTGCTGGAGGAGGTGGTGGTGGAGGTATTTTTGTTATCCTTATGTTGGTTTCTGTTGCAAAATGATCACTGGCCAATATTGGGTGTAATTTCCATGTGCAGTTTTCCTGTAGATTTTTGGATATGAAGCTTAGGTCTAGTCTTCTGCCTTGGAGGTGTGTTGCTTCATTGATATTATTTAGCAGCTTCACTTCAGGAAATTCTTCCATTAGCAGATTTATGTGTCTGCCTGCTGCATTTGTATGTTGCTGTGAGTGTAGACACGGGTGATGGGCATCAAAATCTCCCGTGAAGAAGGTGTTTTCGCTTGTGGCTGCACTGAAAAGGTTTTCTCCTTCAAAGGTTTTGTTATGGCCTTTGTATATGTTGTGCACAATTAGGGAGGTATTTGCTAGTCTTATAAGGACACTTAGCGTTTCTATCCCTTGACCACAGTCTATATTTCTTGTTTGTTCAGAGGGAATTGTTGCTTTAATAAGCGTGATTAGCCCTCTGTTTTCATTTGTGTGTGGGGTTTTGTACACTGTATATCCCTGGAATGTGAATTTGGCAGTTTCTCTTACTAGAGTTTCTTGTAAGATGATAATATCATGCCCTTATGATAGCACTTGTGATTGCAGGAGGGCACATTTTGTGTTGGCACTGTTTATGTTCCAATGAAGGATTTTGAGATTGGTCTGTACTGTGTTCCTGCAGTTTTGGTTGTCTCTATGATTTGGATTGTGTTCAGCCATTTTGGTTTATAACAGGGCTGCAACTGTGTTCCTCAGAGTTGCTGTGTAGTCCACTCCTGGGAAGAGTTGTGCTTTAACCGCTTCCACAACTCTGGCTACCTCTCGTCTAAATTCCTCACGGGTGAAGGAGACTGCATTTCTTTTGGAGGGGGACTCTGGGGCGCTGGTGCAAATGCTGTGGGTAGGATGTGAGGATGAAGGTGCGGTGGTAGGGGCGGGTGGGAGGGTAAGTAGGGGTGTTGATGGTGGAGAAAGGAGTAGGATTTGGAAGTTAGGGTGTTTTTGTGACTAGGGTGTTGTAGGCAGAGAAAGGAGTGTGATTTGTGGAAGGAGTTTGTGTGTCTTGGTTTCTGTGCTCTTGGAGTCTGGGGTCTCGTTTGTTTATGGTAGAGTTTTGTGTTGTTGTCTGTGTTGCTTAGGCTGGTGTGCGAGTGCAGCTTGTTGTGTGGGATTGTGTGTGTGCTGCTGTGGAGGTCTTGTGGGAGGGGCTTGCTGGTGTGGTTGTCGGAGGGGTAGTTGTTGCTGGTGTTGTTGGGCATGAGGGAGCAGTCCTTCATTTTCCAGATTATTTGAAGGCGCGTCGTGCATCCTTTGTACCGTGCGTGGTGTCTTTGTCCTCAGTTGGGGCATTTGGCTTTTGTTTTCTCCTTATTGTTGTGTCTCTGTATGCAGCTGGTGGTGTCGTGTCTTGAACTGCAAACACCACAAACTACATATTGTGCTGTGCATTGTTTCTGGTGGTGTCCAAAACGCTGGCATCTGAAGCATCTCAGATGTGTGTAGGCCTCTGTTGGGAATTTTCCCCATATTGGGATGACTATTTCACTGGGTCTGTTCCCTTTGAAGACTGCTAGCACTTTTCGTGTTGGGTCTCCTGCCTTGTTCCTACTGTACATCTTACTGCTTCCTGAATGTAGGGGACTTCCTTTATGGGGTCTATGGGGAGGGTTATTGGGTATCTACAAATAAAAAGACTCAGGAGTCTAGTCTTGTAGTCAGGGAAGTGTGTATTTTTGGTCTTGCCTGAAGGGCTTGTGTGTAATCCTATCCCTTGTTAACTGATTGCCTGATGGGCTTTTCCTATTTTGTGGCTTATCTAAGACGCCAGCCTAAGGGACCCTATGCCACTTACAATGAAGAATTGCGAGAGTGAATTTTTGGCTCTGAGTCTTGCTTCTCCTGGAGTTTTAAGACCACAAGATCTACCAAATTTTCCACAAGAGAGCCTGTTAGTAAATTGAAGAGGAAAAGAGGAGTTAGTGGTAATTTTGCTTTTATCAGGATCCTATTCCGACATTCAGTGCATCGTCTATTTTAGTCGACAGGGTTGAGAAACCAGAGAGAGAGGATCTGCACTCTGATTGGTCGGCAGTAGATGGTCTGAAGCTTGAATACCTTCGTCAAGGTTTACAGACCGGCAGTCGGTCTTCCCATTGGCCGGCGGTGATCAGGTGGGCGGGGTCAGAGCCAGCAGCTCTCTGATTGGTGGGCAACAGACAGGCACAAGCTTGAAAATCTTCGAGAAGGTTTACAGTCAGGCAGATGGTCTTTCCATTGGTCGGTGGTGATCTGGTAGGCGGAGACAGCGGCGGCAGAGGCGGAGAAGTTGTCAACACGAGTGTCGGGCGACAACCGTGGCCAAAGGAAAATCAAAACAAAAGGGAGAGCTGTCACAGAGACTTAGACAACTACTACTACAACTTCTGGCCAAAGGAAAATCAAAACAAAAGGGAGAGCTGTCACAGAGACTTAGACACCTACTACTACAACTTCTGGCCAAAGGAAAATCAAAACAAGAAGGAGAGCTGTCACAGAGACTTAGACACCTACTACTACAACTTCTGGCCAAAGGAAAATCAAAACAAGAGAGAGAGCTATCACAGAGACTTAAACACCTACTACTACAACTTCTGGCCAAAGGAAAATCAAAACAAGAGAGAGAGCTGTCACAGAGACTTAGACACCTACTACTACAACTTCTGGCCAAAGGAAAATCAAAACAAAGAGAGAGCTGTCACAGAGACTTAGACACCTACTACTACAACTTCTGGCCAAAGGAAAATCAAAACAAAAGGGAGAGCTATCACAGAGACTTAGACACCTACTACTACAACTTCTGGCCAAAGGAAAATCAAAACAAGAAGGAGAGCTGTCACAGAGACTTAGACACCTACTACTACAACTTCTGGGCAAAGGAAAATCAAAACAAGAGGGAGAGCTGTCACAGAGACTTAGACACCTACTACTACAACTTCTGGCCAAAGGAAAATCAAAACAAGAGGGAGAGCTGTCACAGAGACTTAGACACCTACTACTACAACTTCTGGCCATAGGAAAATCAAAACAAGAAGGAGAGCTGTCACAGAGACTTAGACACCTACTACTACAGCTTCTGGCCAAAGGAAAATCAAAACAAGAGGGAGAGCTGTCACAGAGACTTAGACACCTACTACTACAACTTCTGGCCAAAGGAAAATCAAAACAAAAGGAGAGCTGTCACAGAGACTTAGACACCTACTACTACAACTTCTGGCCAAAGGAAAATCAAGACAAGAGGGAGAGCTGTCACAGAGTCTTAGGCACCTACTACTACAACTTCTGGCCAAAGGAAAATCAAAACAAAAGGGAGAGCTATCACAGAGACTTAGACACCTACTACTACAACTTCTGGCCAAAGTAAAATCAAAACAAGAGGGAGAGCTGTCACAGAGACCTAGACACCTACTACTACAACTTCTGGCCAAAGGAAAATCAAAACAAGAGGGAGAGCTGTCACAGAGACTTAGACACCAATTACTACAACTCTTGGCCAAAGGAGGGAAAATCAAAATAAAAGGGAGAGCTGTTACAGAGATCAAATACCTACTACTACAACTTCTGGCCAAAGGAAAATCTTAGTAGGAAAGTGAGCTGTTAACAATAAAGATGTGATATCTACTTGGAAGAGTTGTACACAGACCAAATACTTTTTATGATTTACATTTATTTACTTGCGATTTTTATTTCATTAATTTTTATTTATTATATTTTTATTCTCAGTGCTCTTTATCGTAATTTCTTTTATTTTGATTATTTGTTATTTATTTGTTTTTATCTTTATTTTTACTTTTGTCTATCTTATTTTTTTATTTTTTAAGTTTTTAATTTTATTCATATAATTTATGGATTTTTTCTTATTCTTATTTTTATTGATTTTTATTTTTTTTATTTTCATCTATTTAATATTTTTATTTATTCATGTTTATTTGTATTTTTTTCATATGCTTATATTTAATTACTTTATTTCTATTTTTATTTGTTTTTTCCATTTTTCCATATTATTTTTTTCTATTTTTATATATTTTATTTATTTGTTTAATTTTATTTTCATTTATTTCAATTTTTTTCATTTCTATTTATTTCTTTAGTTTTATTTATCTTTATCTGTTTCCATTTATTTTTATTGCTTCATTTCTTATTTACTTTTGTTTATTTTCATATATTTTATTTCACTTTTATTTATTCTTATCTTTCTTATTTATATTAACATTTATGAACAAATTTTTTATTTTCAATTTATATAGTTCTATATTTATTTATGTACTTATCAATTTATCTTGCTTTATATTTTTTGCTTTGTAGTTATATGTGTGTATATATATATATATATATATATATATATATATATATATATATATATATATATATATATATATATATATATATATATATATATATTTTAATCTATTTTTATATTTTATATATATTTTTATTTTATTATATACATATATGTATTTTATCTATTTTTATTTTTTTTTCTTTTTATATATTTTCATTTTTTTTATTTATTTTTTATCTATGTTTTCTATTTTAGTTTCTATTTATCTTAATCTATTTGTATTTCATTTACTTTTATTTATCTTGATTTATTTATTTCATTTTATCCTTTTTATTTATTTTCCAAATTATTTATATATTTATATTTTCATTTTTATTTACTTTTATTTTTTATATTTTCATTAATTATAATTCCTAAATATTTTTATTTATTTGTTTGTAAATACTTTTATTTTCCTTTATTCTTGCTTACTTTTTCAATATAATTTTTAATATAATTTTCTGTATTTTTCAATTTTCATTCATTTATTATGAATTTGACACTTTTATATATTTTTAATTTATTATTTCTTATTTACTTGTTCATTTTACTTTTCGTTGTTTTTGGTGTATTTTTCATTTAAATTTAAATCCATGTTTTTATATTCGTCCTTACGGTTATTCAGTTCTATTTATTTTCATCTTTATTCATTTTGTCGAGTTGTCCGAAATGAGGTCAAATGAAATAAATTATTTAGAAACGAGTAAAAACAAGAATAAAAACGAATAAAGATAGATATATATACATATAAATAAAATGAAACAAAATATATAAAAAATATAAATGAAAAAAATATAAATAACTAAAAAAGTAAAGAAACTGAAAATAAATGAAAATTAATACATATAAACAAAGAAATAAATAAATAGAAATAATTAAGAATAAGAAATTACCATGAATAAAAATATAAATATATGAAAATTCAAAATTAATAAAAATGAAAAATGTAAACAAAATTTATGAAAATAAATATAAATAAAAATCAATTTAAAAAAATAAATGTGAACAAATATTTATATCAATAAAAATGAACAAATAAATGAAAATAAAAATAAATAGAATTGAATATCAGTATTGTCAGATAAAAAGAAAATAGAAATAAAAAAATGAAAAATATATAAAAATCAATAAAAATTTAAATAAATAAAAAATTTGAAATAATAAATAAAAAATAAATAAAATATACAAAACATATCAAATTTACAAGAATGAATAGAAATAAATAAAATAAAATTGATCGAAAATAATGATAATCAAAATTTTGGAAAATAAACAAGAATAAAGGGAAATAAATATAATTTAAAAGAAATAAATAAAACAATATTTGGAAATTATAATAAATCTTGCTATAAAAAATAAAATTGACTAAAAATACAACTATAAAATATATACATAATAAAATTATTTTTCCTAGATTTCAAAAAAATAAATGTATGCATAAATAAATAAAAATAAATGAAATGCAGATAAATTAAAATAAATGGAAACCACAATAGAGCAAAAAAAAAGAAAGAAATATATTATATATATAAAAAGGTATCAAAATAAAAAGATAAATGAAATAAGATATATTAAATATACATAAAAATTAATAGAAATCAGTAAAAATTAAATAAGATAAATAGATATTTAAATATATTAAAATAGAAGAAATATATAAATATTACACATTTAGAAATGTTTATAAATAATTATGAAAAAATAAAAATAGAAATATAAATAAAAGATAAAAATAATTAAATATAAATTCAAACATGAATATAAAAATATATAAGGAGGTGAATCAAATAAATAAAAATTGAAATAAATCAAAATCATAAAATGAATAATAAATAAATAAAATAAAATAATTATATAAAAAAGAAAGAAAATAAATAAATGAAGACGAGAGAATAAAACATACAAAAAAGTAAGCAGAAAAAAGAATGAGTACAAATGTAAATAAACTAAAATAAATTAAGATATATAAAAAGAAATATAAATAAATAACAATAGCATAAAGACAAAAATAGATAAGAATATAAATAAGCATGAGTAAATAAAAATGAAAATAAGTAAAAGTAAAAGTTATGCTTAAAAATGCAAAATTTTAAAAATTAAGTAAATAATAAAGATAAATAAAAATAAAATGTTAAAAAATAGTAAAAAACCATAGAAAGAAATAAGAAATGAACATCAATAAAAATATAAGATAAATAAAAGCAAATAAGATTTAAAATAAATAAGAAGTTAAAAGGAAATAGGAAATAAATAAAACATAATAAAGGAGATTGAAAAAGATATATAAATTAAAAAACGAAATGTAAATGAAAATGATTAAAACGAAAAAAAGTAATAAAAAATAAACAAGCACAAATAAATGAGAAAAGTCAACACAAATTTAAGAAACGAAAAAATAAAAGTAAAATAGACGGAAATAGAATTAATTCAAATTAAATTAAAGGTAAAAACATATAAAATAAATGAAAATTATTAGGAATATATAACAATAGAACAGAAAATACAAAACACAAAAATAAATGAAATAATAAAAATAACTACTGAATAAAAATAAATAGAAAATGGAAAATAATTCAATAAAAAAAAAAAATCCTGAATATACGAAAAAATAAATAAGCAAAAACTACACTAAATAAAAATAAATATAAAACTTTTAAAATGAAGAAAATTGTTCAAAATTAATAGAAATACATAAAAGTAAATAAAAACATACAAAACTCTTAAAAAATAAAAAAAACAATAAAACTAAAAATAGATAAAAAAATAAGAATAAATGGAACTGAAAAAATAAATAAAAATCTTAAGAGACAAAATAATTAGAAATTAATGGAAATATATAAATAAAGGTAAATGTAAATCAAAATAAATAGAAAAATAAAAAAATGTGAATAAAACATAAAAAAATGAGAAAAATAACAAAGATAACTAAAATGTAATAAAAAGTTAACTGAGTATAAATAAAATTACATAGCAAAAAAATCATTAAAAATAAAAAGTAAAGATATGAAAATAAATAAATATAGATGAAAAACAAATGAAAATAAATTAAAAATTAAAAAGTCAATAAAAGTAAAAATAAATAGAAGTATATAAAAATAAAGAAAACTAAAAAGGATAAAAATTATGTGAAAGTAAATGTAAATAAAAAGAAAATAGTAAAAATGAATAAAAATAAGCGAAAAGGCAGAAAAATAAAATTAAATAGAAATTATTAAAAATACGGATGAATAAAAAATAAATGCCGAGATAACAAACATAAAAGCTAAAAATTAAAATAATTGAAAAAGTAAACGAAATAAATAAAAAAAGGTAATATATATAAAAATAAGTAAAACAAAACAAAAAAATAAAATCTGAAAAAAAACAGAAATTAATAAAATAAGAAAATAGGAAAAAGTGACAAATAGTCAGAAATAAAAATGTATTGAAATTTTTTTAAAACTACATTAAGGTGATTAAAATAAACTAAACTTAAAAATACAGGCGCAATAATATTAAAATAAATGAAAATTATGCAATTTAAAAATAAATAAAAGACACATTAAAGATAACAAAATAAAAAAAGTGAAGTAAAATAAAAGTAAATGAATAAATAATAAGTAAAAATATGTAAAAAACCAACAAAAAACCAAATAAATTACAATAAATAAAATTAAATAAAAATAAAAGATAAAAATAAACAGTAAATAAATATAAATAGAAATAAATTAAAATAAATGAAAGGAGAAAATATATAAATGAAAACAAAAAATAACAATAAATAAAAGGAATATAAATAATAGAAATAAATAAAAAAGAAAAAATAAAAATGATAAAAATTATGTAAATAAAAAATAAATAATAATAATAAATAAAAATAAGCAAAATGACCTAAAAATTAAATTAAATAAAGATAATTAAAAAATAAGAATATATGAAAAATAAATATTAAGTATTAACATGCATAAAAATAAAAAAATAACTGAAATAATATATATATATCCTTCTCTTCTTCTTTATTATTATATATATATATATATATATATATATATATATATATATATATATATATATATATATATATATATATATATATATAATATATATATATATATATATATATATATATAATTATACATAAACACACACACACACACACACACACACACATATATATATATATATATATATATATATATATATATATATATATATATATATATATATATATATATATATATATATATATATATATATATATATATATATATATATATATTATAATGATCTCATTATTTCGAGATCAGAAGGTTCAAAATAAAAACAAATGAGGAAGGAGCAGAACAAAACTCAATATACAACCTTAAGATTATTTTATTGTACATAGTAATTTACATTATATACAAGTCCAGGAAAGGAAACACTTAAAATGACCATTTAAATGAACATTACCAATAACAGAGGCAGCAACATATAAAACTCAAGTAATTAAAACTTAAATAGCTCAATAAGTAATTCACAGACAGCATAAATACAAAAACGGTCAGCATAATAAATAATACACGAACAGCAAAATAAATGGCACAGCGTAACAAATACAAAATCAAGCAGCATAACAAATAAAGCAAGAGCAGTAAAATAAATACCACCCAAGCAGCAAACCACAAAAACAGACAAACTTGAAGAGTAGGCGAGACGAGACGGTCACCACCATCAACGAGGATGCAGACAAACAGACGAACATGGTCGAACCATCGGAACGCCTCATGTTGCCGTCAGGGAAGATGTCACACTAACAGACAAAGAGGTCCTCTACCTCCCGCCGAAGACAACAGGTAGGCAATACCTGTCGCCCGTTCAGATGACTCCCTGCTGCTCTGCTGCCGAGATACCGATTCTCTGCTGCTATGAACCTGACTGACTCTGCAAAAGAGCTGGCAGCAAAATAGAAACACGAACAAGCAACACAGAAATGCCGCAATAAATAATACAGATATAAATAAAAGTAAAAATGAAAATACAGATATGAAAAAAATAAAAAAATAAAAAATACAGTAAAAATAAAAAAAATATACGTAACTAAAAATAAAAATAAAAACATAGATATAAATAAAAAATAAAAATATACATGTAGATAAAAATAAAAAGAAAATTAAAAGTATAGATATTAATATTTAAAAATAAAAATAAAAATATTGATATATATAAAAAGAAAACTAAAAATTAAAATAGTTATAAGATATAAATAAAAATAGGAATAAAAAATATAGATAAAATAAAGATAATCATGTAGAGATAAATAAAAATATAGATATAAAAAAAATAGATGGAAACATAAATATACATATGTATATACATAAAACTAAAAATAAGAATGAAAATAGTGACAAAATAAAAATATAAATAAAAATGTAGATATAAATAAAAATAAAACAAAAATATAGATATAAAACTAAAATCAGCATAAAATAACAATAAAAATAAAAATAGATATAAATAAAGATAAATATAAAAAAATAGACATAAATAAATGTAAAAATAAAAATATAGATAATTAAAAATTATGTAAAAATAAAAATATAGATAAATATAAAAATAGAAAAACATATATAAACAAAAATAAAATAAAATAATATAGAAAGAAATAAAAACAAAAATACAGAAGGAAATAAAAATATAGATATAAATAAAAATATAAATAAAATTATAGAAATAAATAAAATATAACTAAAAATATAGATATACATAAAATAAAAATAAAAATATAGATATAAATAAAAATAAAAATAAAAATATAGATATAAGATAAATAATAATACAAATTAAAATATAGATGTAAAAAGAATAATAATAAAAATCTGGATATAAATAAAAATATATATATGAAAAATTATACATATAAATAAAAATAAAATAAAAGTAAGGATATAGATATAAATAAATATGAAAATAAAAATATTTATATAAATAAAATTATAGATATAAATAAAATAAAATAAAAATGAAGATATAGATATAAATAAAGATAAAATTATAGATATAAAAAAATAAAAATAAAAATGAAGATATAGATATAAATAAAAATAAAATTATAGATATAAAAAAATAAAAATAAAATATAAAAATATAGGTATAAATAAGATTGTAGATATAAATAAAAATAAAATACAAATAAAAATACAGATAAATCAACATAAAAATATACATATAAATAAAAATAAAACAATATAAATATAGCAATATAGATATAAATAAAAATAAAAATAAAACAAATATAAAATAAAAAATAGATAGAAATAAAAATAAAATAAAGATATAAATAAAAAAATATACGTATATAAATATAAATAGAAATAAATTTTTCAAAAATTAAAATAAAATAAAATTAAAATAGATATAATATATAATAAAAATAATAATATAGATAAAAACTAAATTAAAAATATATATAAGAATAAAAGTATAGACTTAAATAAACATAAGAATAAAAACATAGATATAAATAAAAATAAAAATAAAAATACAGATATAAATAAAAATAAAAATTAAAACATAAATATGAATAAAAAATAAAAATATAGAAATACATAAATATAGAAATAAAAATATAAATATGTATAAAAATGAAAAATAAAAATATATATATAGATAAAAATAAGAATAAATTTAAAAATATAGATATATACATATAATAATATAGATAAAAATGTAAATAAAATGAAAATGAAAATATAGACATAAATAAAATGTAAATATATATAAATTGAAATTTAAAAAATAAATAAATAAATAATAATAAAAATACAAACAGATGTAAATAAAATTAAATGAAAATGTAGATTTAAAAAATATAAAATTACAATATACATATAAATAAAAATAAAAAAAAAAAGATATAAATAAAATAAAAATAAAAAATAGGCATAAATAAAAATAAGAACAGAAATAAAAACATAGATGATAAAAAAGTTAAATAAAGATAAAAATATGGATCAAATAAAAATAAAAGCAAATATATATATAAAAAATATATAGTAAAAATAAAATAAAAATATAGATAGGGAAAATATAATTAATAATAAAATAAAAATGCAAAAATAGAAATAAATGAAAATAAAAATAAAAATATAGATATAAATAAAATAAAAATAAAAATATAGATATAAATAAAAATAAAATATAGATAAAAATAAGAATAATAAAAATATGGATATAAACCAAAGTAATAATGAAATAAAAATTTAGCGATAAATAGAAATAATAATAAAAATAAAGAAATAGATATTAATAAAAATAAAAATACAAATATAGATATAAATGAAATAAAAATATAGATATAAAAAATATTAAAATATACATATAAAGATGAAAATAAAAATATTAATATAAAATATAAATAAAATAAATTTAAAAATATAGATGTTAATTAAAACTAAAAATATAATAAAAAATTAAGATATAAAAAAAGAAAATGAAAATAAAAATAAAAATAAAATAGATATATATATAGATAAAATTAAAATTTTACATTTAAATATATATAAAAATAGAAATATAGATATAAAGAAAAATAAAAATACACCATATTAAAAATAAAGTAAAAATAGAAAATAGATATAAATAAAAATGAGAATAAAAATGTACATAATAAAAATACAGATATATAATAAAAATAAAATAAAAAATATACATAAATAAAATTAAAAATAAAAATATAGATATTAATAACAATAAGAATATATATTAAGAAAAAGAAATATGAATATATAGATATAAATAAAAATAAAAATATAGATATGAATAAAAATGAAAATATAAAAAATCTAGATATAAATGAAAAAATAATAAAAAATTAGGTATGAATAAATGTATAAATAAAGATATAAATAAAAAAATATAAAAAACTAAAAAAATACATATAAATAAAAATGAAAAAAAAATACATAAATAAAAATGAAAAATATAAATATAGATATATATAAAAGTAAAAACAAAAAGGTAGATATAAATAAAAAGAAATATATAAATAATAATATAGATATAAATAAAAATAACAATAAAATATAGATATGAAAAAATATAAAAATAGAAATAGAGATGTAAATGAAAAAAAATGTAGATGTAAATGATAATGATAAAATGAAATGAACATAAAAATATGAGTATTAATAATAATAAAAATAACAAAAAAATATATATTTAAATGAAAATAAATATAAAAATTAAAATCAAATAAAAATAAAATTATAAATAAAAATTGAAAAATAAAAAAAAAAAAAAAATTAAAATTAAAATTAAAGGTAAGTAAAATAAAAATGAAACATATATATTAGAGAATAATTCTGATATTAAGAAAAAGAAAAATGAAATAAAAAAAAATATAGATACAAATAAAAATAAAATATAAATATGAACAACATATAAATAAAAATACAAATAAAATAAAAAAAATAAAAAATATAGATAAAAATAAAGATAAAATAAAAGATAAAAACAATCAGTAAGCTACAAACGTCCACTTATTTCTCTAGTTTTATTTATCTTTGTCTGTGCTTCCATTTATTTTTCCTGCTTCATTCGTATCTATTTTTGTTTATTTTCATATTATTTGATTTCATTTTAAATTATTATTATCTTTCTTATTTATATTAACATTTATGAACAAATTTAAAATTTTCATATTAAATAGTTTTATATTTATTTATTTACTTATCAATTTATCTTGCTTTATATTTTTTGTTTTGTATTTATAAATATGTATTTTAATCTACTTCTATTTTATTAACGTTTACTTTTGATGACTTTTATTTTTATTCCTTTTCTATTTTTATCTATGTTTTCTATTTTAGTTTCTATTTATCTTAATCTATTTGTATTTCATTTACTTTTATTTATCTTCATTTATTTATACACTTATTTATTTAATTTTATGTTTTATTTATTTTCCTTTATTCTTGCTTACTGTTTCAATATACTTTAATATTGTTTTCTGTATTTTTGATTTTCATTCATTTATATGAATTTGACATTTTATATATATTTTTAAATTGTTATTTCATATTTTCTTATTTCTTTTCATTTTTATTGATTTTGGTGCATTTTTCATTTAAATTTAATTCCATGTATTTTATATTTGTCCTTACTGTTATTAAATTCTATTTATTTTCATTTTCATTCATTTTGTCGAGAGTATCCTCTCATACACCGTCTGAAATAAGGAACAGGCACCTAATTGATTTATTTGAGTATGATTCATTTATTTCAATATGATTCACAGTAGGCACAATTCGCCTCTATTAATATCTCCTACCACTGTCTTTGGAGGAAACTGCTCTAATCTCCTTTTGTTCCTGGGACTGCTGAAATTCCTTAAATTCCAGGCGCTGACCCGGTTGGAGCTAATCATCGCCCGAGGCAGGTCAGCTGGCGGATTGAACTTGTGCTCCGCCATCTTGGAACTTGAGCCATGCGAACACACATTGCCAGGTGGGCAGGACGATCCCAACGTCACCTAGAAGGATGAAAACGTAATTCCAGATAATTATAAAATATAGATAAAAATAAAAATATACATATGAATAAAAATAAAATAAATATGAAAATGAAGATATAAATAAAAATACAAATAAAATATTTATAAAAGTAAAAATATAGATAGAAACAAAATAAAAATAATAATACATATATATATATATAAATATATATATATATAATATATATATATATATATATATATATATATATATATATATATATATATATATAATATATATATATATATATATATATATATACAAAATTAAAAATAGAAATAAATTTTCAAAAATAAAAATAAAATGAAGCTAGAATAGAAATAAAATGATGAAGTAATATAGTATAGATAAAAAATAAAAATATAGATATAAACAAACATAAAAATAAAGATACATTTATAAATTAGCCTACAATAAAAATAAAAAATAAAAAGATTGATAAAAATAAAAATAAGAATGAAAATAAAAATGAAGCTATATAAATAATAATAATATAGAAATTAGTGAAAATATAGATAAAAATTGAAATAAAAATATCGATATAAAAATAATATAAGTAAAAATATATATAAATAAAAATAACATAGATATTAAAAGTAAAGATAAAAATAAAAATAAAAATATAGATATAAATAAAAATGTAAATATAGATATATAAAAAATAAAAAAAGAAAAGTAATAATATATATCAAAATAAAAATATAGATATAAAGAAAAAAATATAGGTATAAAAAAATAAAATTACAAAAATAGATTTAAGTTAATATATAAATAAAAATAAAATATAACTATAAATAAAAAAAAATTAGATATAAACAAAAATAAAATAAAAATAAAAATAAAAATAAAATATAGTTAGAAATAGAAATAAAGATGAAAATATAGATATAAACGGAAATAAAAAAATAGAAATAAATAAAAATAAAAATAAAACGTAGATAAAAACAAAAGTGAAAATGAAAATATAGAAATGAAAATAAAATAAATATATAGATATGAAAGAAATTATATAGATAAAAATAAAAATATACGTATGATTAAAAATCAACAAAATATGAATATAGATAAAAATAAAAAAATAAAGATTAAAAATATAGATATAAATAAAAATAAAAATAAATATATAAATATGAAAAAATAAAAAAATTATTATATATATACAAATAAAAACAAAAATATAAATATAAATAAAAATAGAATAATGTAAATATAGATATATATAAAAAATAAACATAAGTACATAGATATAAATAAAAATAAAAATAAGAAAAAGAATGTAGATATAAAAAAATAAAGAGAGAGTTATAGGTAAAAATTGAAATATAGATAAAATAAAAATAAAAATAAAAATAGATAAAATAAAAATAGAAATTAGAATAAAAATATTAATAAGGATATAAAAAAATATATGCATAAATATCAACAAAATAAAATATAAAAAATAAAAATAAAAGTGATTTAAATAAGATAAAATAAAAATAAAACATAGATATAAATATAAATAAAAAATAAAACTATGGACATAAATGAAAACAAAAATAAAATTATAGCTATAAATAAAAATGAAAATAAAAAGGCAAACATAGATATAAATAAAAATAGAAATAAATATAAAAATTTAGGTATAAATAAAAACAATGATTAAAATATAGGTAGGTAACAGTCACGGGGGTGACCTTTGGAAAAGACATAAGATGACCTGGGAGGGCACTTAGGCGGAGAATGCATTTGTGCTTTGCTCAGTTAGATGCCGAGAGTTATCTGTTCACGTCTTAAGCGCAGGGAAACAATGCGTTTTTGTTCGGTCACTGAACTAATGCACCGGGAATGGCCCGCTCCCGCTAGTGGGGTATGTGTGTGCATCTGTGCAATCCCCCATGATATATGACGGTGTTCCCTCTGGTAATGTGTACCCTTGATAGGGAGTGTGAGAACTCCATTTTTTGGTAGTTTTTGCAGAGTTACTGTCGTTAAATCTGTCAATAGAGACTAGTTTTCTAAATCAGTGTGTCGTTCCAGTAGACTCTAGTGTAAAGATAGGTTTAGAGAGAATCTTATGACGGAAAGAGAAGGTGAGGTGCTAAATTCTGTTCTTAAAACATCAGTATAAAGATGGTCCTCGAACCCGGGCGGTTAACACATGATTTAAGACAAAAATTAATTTAAAAATCATTCAAAAAAAGGAAAATAAATGAAATATGTTAAAAAAAAAAAAAAAAAAAAATCAATTTGATTACGATATTTTTTGTAGTTTTGACCTCTTTTGATGACTGATTTTGGTTTACCATTTACTGATATATTCTTATATCAAAGTTTTATGAAAAAATCTCCATTCAAAAACAATCAAGGTAAAATTAAAGGCTAAATGGTCATATACGTTTTGTACATAAAAATGCTATTTTAAACATTCAAGATTTCAGTCAAAAATCAATTTAAAAAATCATTAAGAAAAGGAAAATAAATGAAATATGTAAAAAGTGTAAAAAAAATTATTTTTTTATTTTTCATTTATTTACTTTTACTGATATATATATATATATATATATATATATATATATATATATATATATATATATATATATATATATATATATATATATATATATATATATATATATATATATATATATATATATATATATATATATTTATTTATATATTTTTATTAAGTTTTATTTATTTGAATAATATATTTTTATTTAATTTATTTATTTTTTCTTTTATATTATTTTTATTTATTTAGTTTTATTTATATGTTTTCACTAATTTTTTTATTTAAATATTCATATTTATTAAATTTTAACTACTTTTTATTATTATTTATTTATTTTTTATTTATTTTTTATTTATTTTTATGTATACTTGTTTATTATTTATTAATTTGTATTTATTCATCATACATTTATTTTTATTTTCCTTTTTTTTACTTATTTACATTTATTTTTATTTATTTTTTAAATTATCTTTATTTATTTACCTTTATTTATTTACCTGGTTATTTTTATTTATTTATTTTAATTTATTTCTATTAATTTTATCTATTACAATTAATGTTTGTATCATATTTATTTATTTTTAATTATTTACATTTATTTATACATTATTATGTATTATTTTTATTTATTACTTTTATATAATTATTTATTTATTATATTTTTATCTATTTCAGTTATTCTTATTAATTTACTTGTATTTATTAATCTTTATCTGTTTTATTTATTTATTTTTTTATTTATTATTCTTATTTAATTCTACTTATTTATTTTTATTTATTTTTTGGGGTACTTTTATTTTTAATTATTTATTTTTATTTTTTTATATACTTAATTTATTTACATTTATTTTATATTTTTCTTATTATTAAAAACTATTTAGTTATTGTTATTTATTTTTTTAATTATTTTCACTTAATTTTATTTATTATTATTTATATTTATTTATTTATTTATATTGATATTTATTCATTACCATTTATTTATTTTTTCTTTATTTATTTTATGTATCCTTATTTATTCATTTTTATATAATTATTTTTATTTATTTCTATTTATATATTTAAATTAATCTATTTTTATTAATTTTATTTTTTATTTTAAGTTATTTTATTTAAGTATTATATTTTTATATTTTATTAATTTTGATTAATTTATTATTATTTGCTAATTTTTTATATTTTTTTCTATTAATTTTCATTGACTTACTTTTAATTATTTTATATTTTTTTCAATTTATTTTTTTTCATTTTTATTTACTTATTTTTACCTAATAATGTTTTATTCTTATCTATTTTCATTTATTTTCATTTATTTATATTTATTTTCTTTATACTTATATTTATTTATTTATTTTAATTATTTTTATTTTTTCACTTATTTTTCTTCTTTAATTTTTTATTTTTTTTAATTTTATATTTTTAGTATTATTTATGTCTATCTATTTTTATAAATTTTATTTATTTATATTTAATTTTATATACTTTTATTTAATTATTTATTTCTATTTTTAGTTATGTACTTTTATTTATTTTATTTTTATTAATTTTTCATCATATTCATTTATTTTATTTATTCATTTACCTTTGTTTATTTGTTTATTATTTTATATGTATTTTTCTATTTACTTTATATGTATTTATTTATCTCTATTTATTTATTTATTTATTTTTTATTAATTAATTTGTTATTTTTCCAAATTTTTCTTTTATTAGTTTTTCATTTTTTATTTTTATTTATTTGTTTATTTTTTATAACTTTATTTATGATTTTTTCTTAATTTTTAATTTGTTTTTCATTTGTACATGTATTTATCTTTTATTTATTCAATTATTCCATTTTTGTTTATTTTCTATTTATTTTTTATTTTCATTTATTATAAATTTTTTATTTTTTATTTACTGTTCATGTATTTTTTATTTATCAATTTGTTTTATTTGTTTCTAAAATTTTTTTTAGTTTTTAATTTTTATTTATTTTTAATTTTTATCCATATTTTCATTTATTTTGTTTATGTTTTTTCTTACTTTTATTTTTATTTATTTTTATTTTTTATTTATTTATTATTATCTATTTTTATTTAATTTTATTTATTTCATCTATTTATTTCATTTATTTATTTTATTTATTTTTAATTTTATTTATAATTGTTTGTTATGTTCATTTATTTATTTTATTTATTTATTTAATTTTGATTGTTATTTTTATTTATTTCATTTATTTTCATTTATTTATTTTAATTTTCTTTTTTATTTTTTTATTTACATTTATTTTATTTATTTATTTTATTTTTATACATTTTATATTCTAATTTTTATATATTAGTTTTTATGTATTTTTATGAATTTTATTTTTCTTTATTTATTTATTTATTTTTATTTTCTATTTTTATATATCATATTTATATTTTTATTTTCTCTATTATTGTAGTTCATTTTTATTTATTTATTTCAATTTACATTTATTTATTTAATATTATTTTTCATTAATTTTTTAAATCATTTATTTTTGCTTTTATTTATTTATATATTTTTATTTATTTTTTTTTTTTTTTTATTTATTTTTTTATATCTGTTTATTTTTTATTTCATTATTATTTAATTTTTTTTAGTTTTATCTATTTATATTTATTTATTTTCATTTTTTAATTTTGTTTATTTTTATTTCTTTTTTATTTTAATTTTTATTTATTTATTTTATTTTATTTTATTTATGCTATTTATATTTATTTTTTTATTTATGTTTTTTTATTTATTTATTTTAGTTCTAATTTTTTATTTTTTATTTTCATTTATTTTTATCTATTTATTTTACTTATTTTTTTTATTTATCTATTTCTATTTATTTTATTAATTTTATTTTTTTTATTAATTTTATTAATTTATATAATTTTATTTATTTTATATTATTTTTTATTTATTTATTTTTATTTATATATTTTCATTTATTTTATTTATCTTTCTTTATTTATTTATTTTATTCAATTTTATTTTCTTATTTATTATTATTTATTTTTCTTCATTTATATTTATTTATTTTTTATTCATTTTTAACTATTTGTTATTTATTGATATATCAATTAATTCATATTTTAAATTTAATTATGTTAATTTTTTTGTTCTTGTATTTATTTCTTATGTTTTTTTATTTTATTAATTACTTATCTTTATATATTTTCAGTGTTCTGTTTTAGGTATTTTTTTTTATTTTCGTTTTATTTACATTTCTTTTTTTTCTATTTTTCAGTCACTTTTATGTATCATATTTTTGTATTGTAATTTCTATTTATTTTTATTCTTGTATATTTAACTTATTTTTAAATATTTTCATTAATTTTTATTTATTTCTCTTTATTTATGCAATTATGTATTTATGTTTAACTTTTTCTATTTATTGAATTTGGTCTTCATTAATTTTGATTTATTTATATTACCCTTATGTTTATGTACTTTAATTTTTTCATCCTTTTATTTATTATAATTTTTTTTATTATTTTTATTAATTTTTTTACCTTTATTCAACGGAGAGGAGGCATTTCTCTGAGACAGCAGTTTACCAGTCTCATTGATTGTGTTGTGAACATCTGTGTTTCGTGGAGATGTTTGCCGTCATGGTATTTATGACTAACTCTTTGGTTGTTTGATGTGCTTTATTTATTTATTGATTGATTGACGCCAGACTTGACTCTGTTGTAAATATGTATATTACGTAATGTTGCTAAAGTAGGTTTAAGGTCACTTTTGCTGTTATTGTTGGTCCCCTTTCTCTTGTGTTGTCTTTCTGGCCGTTTCCTTTTATTTAATTATTGAACCTGATGAATTGGTTCATAACAGTATAAATTTGGTATGTTTTTCTATATTTTATATTTTTTTATTCTCTTATTTTTTAAAATTGTCCTTGATTTTTATATATTTGTATTTTCATGTATTTTTTTATTAATTTTATGTTTTTTTATTACAATTATACAATTCTACTTATTTTATTTTCATTTATTTCCTTATTTTTATCCTTATTTCCTTTCATTTACATTTAATTGTTCTTATTCATTTCATTTAAATTTATTTATTTCTAGGTATTTTTATTTATTTTCGTTTTATTTATTTTTCTTTTTTCTTTTCTTTCTTTAATTTTTTATTTATACTTATTTTTGTATTTTAATTCCTATTTATCTTTATTCTTTTGCATTTTTATTATTTTTTTATTTTTATATATATTTTTTATTTATTTTAAATTTTTCTTTACTGTTATTCAATTATATTTTTATTTTTATTTATTTATTTATTTTTATTCTTATTTTTCATTAATATTCAATGGATTTTATTAAGTTTTATTTATATTTCTTTATTTTTACTCATTTTGAGTTATTTTTGCATATTTTTATTTTCATGTTATTATATTTCTTACTTATTTTCAATTATTTCATTTTGATTTTATTTATTTTTGTTCTCTTCTTTGATTATATGTATTAATTCTTATTTATTTTCATTACTTTTGAACTATTTATGTTTTGAATTCATTTTTATATTTTTTTAATTGTTCTCTTATCTAATTTTATTTGTTTATTTCTATTTACTCTTTTTAATCTAGTTTTATTTATTTCTAAATCTAAATCTAAATTTCTAAATCTAAATTCCCCCGTTTACTTATTTTTTTCCTTGTATATTTTTTTTATCTGTTTTCATCATTACATATTTCCATCTATTTATTTTTTATTAATATTTTACTACTTTCCTTTAAGCTTGCTTTTTATTTTTATGCATTTTGAATAATTTTAATTATTTATTTATCATTATATTTTAATTTAAAAAGGTTTTTATGTTTGTCAGTTATCTTTATTTGTTTTCACTTTAACTTTTTTCATTGATATATATATATATATATATATATATATATATATATATATATATATATATATATATATTTTATATATATTTATTTTTATAATTTATATTTTTTTCATTTATTTTTATTTATATTTCTAGATCATTATTTGTTAATATTTTTATATCTATTTTTAGCTATTTTTGAATTATTTTATTTATATTTATATTTTTCTATCGTTATTTATTTTCATTTATTACTTTTTATTTTTTATGTAAATTTTTTTTTTAAATTTTATTTGTTTTTATTTTATATTATTTTTTTCTTTTTAATAATTTTCATTTACCTTTAGTCTTTTAATTTACATATATTTTTTAAATATTATTTATTATTTTCTATTAGTTTATTATTTTTTCCTTATTAATTTCATCTTTATTTTTTTTATTTTTGTATTCATTTCTTATTCCTTTCCACGATTATTTCTATCTTTTTTATTTTCATTTTTTTTAACTATTTTATTTTTAAAGTTTAGTTTTGTTTAACCCAATAAGTGTTTTCTACGGGAAGAAGCTTCGGTGCCCCCAATTGTCAGCTAAGCAAACATTTTTATTTTTATATATTATATATATTTATGTATTTTTTATCCATTTTATATTTTTCATTATTGTTATTCTTCTCTATTGATTTTATTTTTATTTATTTCTTTACTTTAATTCTGATTTTTTATTTACATTTAATTATTTTTATTAATTTTCATTTATATATTTTTTATTTGATTTCGTTTTGGATATTTTAATTCTTTAATTGCTCTACCTTTAATTATTTATATATTTAAATATTTCTATTCATATATTTCTCTTAATTTTATTTTCTTTTATATCTTATGTTTTTACTTATATTTTTAGCTTTTTATTTATTTTTATTTTTTTTATTCGTTTACATTTATTAGTATAAATTTGATATATTTTTATATGTTTTCACTTTTATTTTTCTTACTTTCTAAATTTTTATATTTTTATATGTATTTATTTTTTATGTATTTTTTATTTATTTTAAATTATTCTTTACTGTTCTTCAATTGTATTTATTTTTATTTTCATTTATTTATTTACTTTTATTATTTTTTTTCATTTACATTTGATTATTTTTATTCAGTTTTATTTCTACTTATTTATATTTATTCATTTTGAGTTCTTTTTGCATATTTTTATTTTTTATTAATTTACTTATTATTTCTTTATTTGGATTTATTAATATTTTATATTTCTTTCATTTATTATTGTCTTCTTTGTTTATATGTATTATTTCTTATTTAATTTTTATTTTCATTAGTGTTCAGCTGTTTCATATTTTCATATTTTTGTTTTTATTAATATTTAATTACTTTTCTTTGATCTTATTTTTTTTTTTTTTTTATTTTTCTTCATATTTACCTTTATTAAATTTTTCAATACTTAATTTTTAATTAGTTTTAAATTTATTTTATTTTTTATTTTTTAGATTTTAATTTATCTTTAATTTGCATATATTCTTATTTATTTTTAATTTGTGATTATTTTATTTATATTTTAATTTATTCCCTATTTGCTAATTTTTAATACTTTGTTTTTTTAATTCTTATTATTTCTGTTTTTTATAATTATTTTATTTTATTTTATTACCTTCTTTTGTATTTTAATATTTTGTTGTTATTATTTTTTTAATTGTTTTATTCCTATTTTAGCTATAATGTTTATGCATTTCTATTTTTTACTTTATTTTTATTCTTATTTGTTCTTATTTATTTGTATTTGCTTTTTGAATTTTATGTTTTTTTATTTTTATCTTTATTTGTCATATTTATTTATTATTGTTCATTTTTATTTCTTCTTTTGCATCTGCTGTATTTATATTTATTTTCATATTTAATTTTATTTATTACTATTTTTAATTCAATATTATTAAAATTTATTTTTATTTGTTTTTATCATCATTTCAATCTATACTTATATACATCCATTTAGTGTTATTTTTATTTCTTTTTATTTATTTTAATTTTTGCATATTTTTGTATTTTATTTTATTTATTTGTGTTTAATTTTACTTTATTAATCTTTACTTATATTCATTTTTTATTTCTTATTTTTTACTTAGTTTTATTTATTTAAATTTTTTGCTTTTAATTATTTTTATTCATTTTTATTAGTTATGGTATTTTAGTATATTGTTATTTATTTTTATCTATTTTAATTTTCATTTTGTTATTCTTATTTTTTAACTTTTTGTTCGTTTTTATTAATTTTTATTATTTCCATTTCTTTTTATTTATTGATATTTATTGTTTTATGTTTATTTGTATTTATTTACTATGTATTTTGATTAATTTTAATTGTTTATTTATCATATTTATCATATTTTAATAGAGAAAGTTTTAAATAGTTTTTCATTTATCGTTAATAGTTTTTCATTTATCATTATTTGTTTTTACTATATATATTTATTATATATTATATATATATATATATATATATATATATATATATATATATATATATATATATATATATATATATATATATATATATATATATATATATATATATATATATTAAATATTTGTCAGATTTTTTAAAGATTATAATTATTTTTTAGTATTATTATTTATTTCTATTTTTTTTATTTATTTTTATTAATTTTTATAGATAATTTTTCTTTTTAACGTTTTATAATGTTTTAATTTATATTTATTTTTCTCTTGTTATTTATTTTCATTTGTTACATTTAATTTTTTTTTTATTTATTTTCATGTGTTATTATTGGCATTTAATTTTATTGGTTGCTATTTTTATTTTCCTAAATTTTTGTTTTTATTTATCTTTATTTCAATTTTTCCTTTTTCTTTTGATATGTTTTCTTATTTATTTTATTTTTATTGTTTGATATTAATTTTTTTATATTCATTTGTTTTTTATTGATTTATTTTTTATTATTTTCATTTTTATTTATTTTTATTCATCTTTATTTCATTTTATATAGTTTTATTCTTTTTCATTTTATCTTATTTTGATATATTTTCTTTTTTGTTTATTTGTTTCTTAGTTGATTTATTTCTTAATTCTTATAATTTCCTATGTTTTTTTTCAAATTTTATTTCATTTTATTTTCGTTTATTTTAATTTTCATTTACTTTATTTCCATTTATTGTTATTCATCTTTATTCATATATTTTTTATCTTCTTTATTTCTGTTTTTATTATTTTTTTTATTTTTTAATATTATTTGATTTTATTTTTATTACATTAGTACTGGATTTTATTTGTATTACAGCTAATATTTCATTTTTTCACTAATATTTATTCATTCTTATGTATTCTTATTTTTTTTTTATTTTATTTATTTTTTTATTTATTGAATTTATTTTTTTATCTACTATTTTATTTATTATTTATATTTTACCCATATTTCTTTATTTTTGTATATTTCATTACTTTTTAAATTATTTATTTTTAATTACATTTCGATTTTTAAAAATTTGGTTTACTTTTTTTCAGTTTTTCATTTTTATCAATTTTTATTAATATTAATTTCTTTGTTCTTTTTCCATTGGGTTTATGTATTTTATTTATCTTTTATATTATTTTTTTACTTTTATTTAATTTGCTATTTCACGTATATTACATCATTTATACTTTTGTTTATTTTTACTATTATCATCTATTTTTATTTAAATTTTTTCATTATATTTTTATTTATTTGTAAATATTTTTATTGATTTCCATATATTTTTACTTTTGTTTATTAATTTATATTTTTACTTCGTGATATGTTTCTTTTATTCATATGTTCTTTTTAAATTTTTACACATTTTTATTTATTTTTACTTATTTTTTTATTTTTCACTATTTTGATTTTTATACACATTTATTTTTATTTATTTTATTTTTATTAACTTTATATTCTTATTTGATTAGTTTTCTTTATGCCTATTTTGTATTTGTTTTATTAAATTGTACATTTTTAGTTAGCTGTTTATTTTCTTTAATAGTTATTATTATTTTCAGTGTTATTTAATTGTTGTGTTTTTATTTTTACTTATTGTATTTATTATTATTTTTCGGTATTTCACTTTAATTTGACTTTAAATTTTGCACTTTTATGGTTTTTATTTTTATTAATATTTACTATTCGTATATATTTGTATAAATTGTAACTTTTCAAAAATCTTTATTTAATATATTCTATTTATTTATTTATTTATCTATTTATTTATTTATTTATTTATTTATTTATTGTTTTCATTTTTTATTTATTTTTTCTTTTTCACGCATTTTTGTTTATTTTTATTATTTACTGTTATTTATCTATATTTATTTTTATTTTTGATAAAGTCTCTATATATTTTTATCTCTTCTTTTGATTTTATCACTTGTATTTTTATTCATATTTTTATTAATGTTTTCCTGTTTATTTTCATTTGAAATTTTTCGTTGATTTTTATTTTATTTGTTTTATTCTGTTTGCTTTTTTTATTTATTTTTTATTCCTTACTGTTTTCATATTTTTATTATTTTTTCTTATTAAATTTACTAATTTTCTATTTTTATTCAAAGTAATAATCTTTTATTTTTATTGTTCAATTTTTATTTAATTTTACCTAAAATTATCTTAATTTATTTTTTATTTTTTTTATTTGCCTTTATCTATTATCAGCTATTTCAGATTATTTCATTAATTTTTATTTTCAAAACATTACCTATATAAATATTTATTAATTTTTTTTACTTTCAATTTTGTTTTTCCTATATATTTTCATTCATTTTAATTCGTTTTATTTATCTCTATTATATTGATTTTTTTATATTTTCATGATAATTTTTATATACTTTATTTCATTAATTTTATTGATTTATTTTTATGTATTTTCATCATTACTTGGTTTTATTTACTTTTATTTATTCTTATTTTCAATTGTCGTTCTTTACTTATATTTATTTTTTTATCTTTGTTTATTTCATTTACTTTTATTTATTTTTATGATTACTTTTTTCTTATTTACTTTCATTTTTATTTATTTGTAATTATTTTTACTTAGTTGCTATATGTTTGTATATTTCTTTTTCTTTATTAATTTTAATTTTATTTGCTTTTAAATTTTGTATTATTTTATTATTTATTTTTATAAATTTTTATAAATTTAATATTTTTAACTACTTTTAATTAATTTTTTCTCTATGCTTATTTATTTTTCAATTATTGTTATTTTTTTCTTGTTTTATTTAATCCTATTTACTTTTAAAATAATTTGTTGTTATTTATTTATACTTATTTTTATTTATTGTTTTTATTTATTTGTCATGTATTTTTTATATAAATATTTATTTCTATTATTTGTTTATTTATCATATTTATTTTATCTATTTTCATTCGTTTTTATTATTATTTATTTTTGTGTACCTAATATATTTTTATTTTTATCTTTGTTTTATGTTTCTTTTACTTTTTATTTATATTTAATTATTTTCTTTCTATTAATTTTATCTTTTATTTATCATTTTTATTTTTGTGGATTTCTTTTTTTGTTTATTTTTATTCATTTTTGTTAATTTTTCCTTTATTTTAGGTTATTATTAATTTTGAGTTATAGTTTTTTTATTTATTATTATTTGTCTCTATGTAATAATACATTTTTATTATTGTTTATCATTATTTGATTTTTATTTTCTCATTTATTTTTATTTTTAATTATTCTTTTTAGTTTTGTATTTTACTGTAATTTTTACTTTTTTTATATTTTTATTTGTTCTTGGATATTTTTTTACTTTTATTTATTTTAGTTTTAATTTTTTTTTATTTGTAAAAATTTGTATTTATTTTTGCTTCATTTTATTGTTATTTAATTTTATTGACATTTACTCGTTTTAATTCTTATTTTATTTCTTTTTTTTATTTATATTCCTCTTATTTATTGTTATTTTTATTATCATTTATATATTTTCTATTTTTATTTATGTTCATTCATTTATATTTGTCGTGCCCGACATATTATTTTCCCTTCTTACAAGTCCGTTATTTCGAAGGGAATTATATTAAGGTAATTATATCTCTCAGAAAGGCATAATGGAGACGGACTGGTAGTCCTTTTACTTTAATGATGAAAGTTAACTACAAACTCAATTACAATCTACGGTTACAGTTACTATCTTGAAATCACTCTTGTTAGACAGTTCAATTAAGTCTGTTTGGGACCACGAAAGCAAGGGGAAGCTACGTCTTCCCTTATGGGTGGACTGAGACTCGAATCCCCTTCTTCTGGCTTTTGGCTTCTCTGGAACCCTCGTTTTTCTTGTTATCTTCCAACTCCTCCTTTTGACTGGAAACGATCTCAGGAGGAGGTGAAAAGGACTCCTCCCTAGAATGTTTGATTGGAGAGGTGTTGAACTACATCCCTTTCTCCAGCCCCTTTTTCGTGGAAATTTTCATGAAAACGCCTCCTGTTGAAGGCGGGGTTATAAATATGGCTGGAATGTTAGCTTCTGACGAGTTGCTGAGTGATCCTTCGTCAGCTAAATCGCGAGGGCACAGTTTCCAGATTTTACAATCGGTTTTATGGCCATGGGCGCGATATACTTGCTCACTGTTTTGAGTTCGTGCAAGATGGTTTTCTCTCTCTCTCTCTCTATTCTCTCTCTTTTTCTCTTTATGCTTTCCTATCTAATTTTTTCCTATCCCATTACATATTTATTTGATTTATTTTTTTTATCCTTTTGTTTATTTTTATTTAAATATTTATTTTAATTTCCTCGTGTTTTTGTTGCTTTTACATATTTTTGTTTTTTATTTGTTTTTTTATTATTATTTATGAGTGTTTGTCTATTTTTTCATTTTTATTTATTCTTTTATCTAATTTTATTTAATTTATTTTCATTTATTTTTTATTACAATTTCTTTTTTTTAGCTTAGTTTATTTTAACTATCTTGAAATATTTTTAAAAATAATTTTAATACATTTTTATTTCTATTTATTTTTATATCTTTTATCTTTTTTTACTTTTTTATTTTTATTAATTTCTTTTTTTAGATTTTATTTGTTTTTAGTTTTACTAATTTTTCTATTTTTACCTTTTTATGATTTATTTCTTTTACCTTTTTTATTTTTTTTCATTTTTAGGTCTTTTATTCCTATTAATTTTTTATTTATTTCTTCTTATGATGTTAATCTTTAATTATTATTTATTTTTTATTCCACCAGTTTTTAATAATCTGTATTTAATTTAATTTTTCTGCCATTTTGCTTCTTTATATTTATTATTATTATTTACTTTTTTCTTTAAATTTGCTTTCATATAATTTTCATCCTTTTTAGTTTACTTTATGTTTGTATATTTTTATTTAATTTTATTTTATTAACTTTTTTATTTTTCATTTATTTATTTTTTTTATTTTTCATCTACATATATTGATTTTCATATCTTTATTTTTTATTTTTAATGATTTATTTTTAATGATTGTTTTCATTTATACTCACTTAAATTTTTATTAAATTTTATTAATATATACTTTTCTTACTTTTTGTGTTTTATTCACATTTATTTTCTTTTTTTATGTTTCTATTTATTTTAATTTACATTTATCTATATTTATATATTTCCAATAATTTTTAAATACTTTATTTTTAGTTTATTCTTTTTATGTTTTAAGAGTTTTTTTTATTTTGTTTTGCTTACTTTCATGTATTGCTATTTATTTTTTACTTCAAAATTTTCTTCATTTCAAGAGTTTTATATTTATTTTTATTTACTGTAATTTTCGCTCATTTAATTATTTTCATATTCAGGTATTTTTTTATTTTATTTTTAATTATTTTTTTCCTATTTCCTTTTATTCATTAGTTATTTTTATTATTTGGGTTATTTTCTTTTTGGTATTTTCTGTTTTATTGTTATATATTCCTATTCATTTTCATTTATTTTAAACGTTTTTGCTTTTAATTTAATTTGAATTAATTCCATTTCCTTCTTTATTTTTATTTTTCCACTTAAATTTATTTTTACTTTTCTCATTAATTTTGCTCCTTTTTTATTATTTTTTTTCGTTTTAATCATTTTCATTTACATTTCGTCATTTAATTTATATATTTTTTTCAATCTCATTTATTATGTTTTATTTTTTCTTATTTCCTTTTTACTTCTTACTTATTCTTAATCTTATTTGTTTTTATTTACCTTGTTTTCTATCTATATTCGTTTCTTTTTTTAATATTTTATTTTTATTTATATTTGTTCTTTAATTATTTTACTTTTCATTTTTTGATATAAATTTTATTTTTACTCGTTTTTATTTTTATTTGCTCATACTTATCTATATTCTATCAATTTTTGTCTTTATTGCTATTTTTATTTATTTATATTTCTTTCTATATATCTTTATTTATTTTAGTTTATTTACATTTATATTTATACTTTTTTTCTTTTTACTTTTTTGTGTGTTTTTCCTTCGTCTTCATTTATTTATTTTCTTTCTTTTTTATTTAATTATTTTATTTTTATTTATTTATTATTCATTTTATGATTTTCATTTATTTCAATTTGTATGTATTTTATTCACCTCCTTATACATTTGTATTAGTTTGAATTAATTTTTTAATTATTTTTATCTTCTTTTATTTATATTTCTATTTTTATTTTTTCATCATTATTTATAAGCATTTTTAAAAGTCTAATATTTATATATTTATTTTATTTTTACTTATTTAAATATCTATTTATCTTATTTAATTTTTATTGATTTCTATTTATTTTTATGTGTTAAATCTGTTTTTATTTTATTTATCTCTTTTATTTATTTTTTATTTACTCATATTTTTTTTTTTATTTATATTTGTTGTTGTATTGTAGTTTTTATTTATTCTAATTTATTTGTATTTCATTTATTTTTAATTATTTCATTTATTTCTATTTATTTATACATACATTTATTTTTTTTAATCTTTGTTTAAATCTAGGTAAAAATAATTTTATTATTTATCTATAGTTGTATTTTTAGTCGATTTTATTTCTTATAGCTAGATTTATTATAATTTCCAAATATTGTTTTATTTATTTCTTTTTAGTTATTTTTATTTCCTTTTTTGTTTACTTTTCTGTATTTTTTATTAATATTTTATTCTATTTATATTTCTATTCATTGTAAATTTAATGTTTCGTATATTTTATTTATTTTTATTGATTATTTATATTTTCTTATTTATTTTAATTTTTATTGGTTTTTAATATTTTTCATTTATTTCTATTTCCATTTTCTTTTTATTTTCATTTATTTTCATAAATTTTGTCGATATTTTTCATTTTTATTTATTTTGAATTTTCATATATTTATATTTTTATTCATGGTAATTTTTTCATTTTAATTATTTATGTTTATTTTTTTTTCTTTTATTTACTAATCTATTTTCTTCTTTGTTTATGTGTATTAATTTTTATTTATTTTCTTTTATTTTAAGTTTCCTTCGTTTTTTATTTATTTATATTTTTCATTTCTATTTTTATATATTTTTCATTTTATTCGTATTTATCTATTTTTATTTATTTTTTATTCATATTTTTACTCATTTCTAAATATTTTTCGTCATTCTTAATTTTTTTTCTTATTTTAATCCTGATTAGTATATTTCTTAATCTATTTACTTCCATACATATTTGCATATATGTTATTTTTATTTTTATTCAGTTTTAATTACTAATTTTATTTTCATCTATTTTTATTTAATTTTCTTATTTATTTAAAAAATTTTCTTTATTTTTAATTGTTTTTATGTATTTTAATTATCTTTTATTTGTTACTTGTATTTTTTTATATTTTTCATTTTGTTTACTTCTATTTATTTTTGCTATTGTATTATATAATTTAAAAATTTTTTACATTTTTATTTTATTTTTACCTATTTTTATTTATTTTTGTAAATTCATTTCTATTTATTTTTATTGATTTCCATACATTTTTACTTTTATTCATTACATTTTTATTTTTATTCTTGATATATTACTTTTTATATTTTATATATATATATATATATATATTTTTTTATATTATATATATATATATATATATATATATATATATATATATTTATATATATATATTTTTTTTTTACACTATTTTATTTATTTTTACTTATTTTTATATTTTTCATTACTCTGATTTTTATTTTTATTTATTTTATTCTTATTCTTGTTCACTTTTAATTCTTATTTAATCAGTTGCCTTTATACTTAATTTTTATTTGTTTTATTTATTTTGTACATTTTTAGTTGGCTATTTTTTTCTTTCATTATTATTTTATCAATATTATTTAATGGTTATATTTTTATTTTCATTTGTTGCAATTATTATTATTTTTCGATACTTCCCTTTATGTTAATTCTAATTTTAATATTTTTACGGTTTTTTTTATTGTTTATTAATTTTTGTTATTCGCATAAATATAGTTTATAAATTGTAACTTTTTCAAAAATCTTTATTTATTTCATAGCTTTCATTTATAACTTGTTTTCATTTTTCATTATTTATTATTTATTTATTTATTATTCTTCATTTTTACTATTATTTACTGTTATTTATTTTTATTTACTTTTATTTTTTAAAAATATTTTTATATATTTTTCTGTTGATTTTATCATTTATATTTTTATTCCTATTTTAATTAATTTTGCTTATTAATTTTCGTTTATTTGAAAATTTCTTTTTTTCGTTGACTTTTACTTATCTTTATATTTATTTTTATTTTTCATTATTTTTATGTGTTTTTATCCAGTTCCATATTTAGTTTTTTGTTATTCCTAATTATTTTAATTTTTCATCATTTATTCTTATTTAAATTTCTTCAATTTTTTTATTTCTATTATTTATTTTATTCAAGTCGGTCATTTTTTATTTTCATTATTCAATTTTTGTGTAATTTAGCCTAAAATTATTCTAATTTATTTTTGTATCAGTTTTTTTATTTATTTGTATTTATTTTAAATTAATTCAATTATTTCACTAATTTTTATTTTAAGAATTTCACTTATTTCAATTTTTGTTCTTTTATTTTCAGTTTTGTTTTTTCGTATATATTTTCATCCAATTAATTTATCCTTATTTATCTTTATTTACATTCATTTTTTTACATTTCCGTGTTTTTTATTTTTCTATATTTTACTTTCATTCCCTTTATTTATTTGCATGTATTTTCATGTTTACTCATTTCTGTTCACTTTTATTTATTCTCATTATCAACTTTCGTTCTTTATTTCCATATATTTTTTAACTTTGTTTATTTCATTCATTTTTATTGTTACCTATTTCTTATATACTTTCATTGTTATTTATTTGAAATTATTTTTAATTAGTTTTCTATATATTTATATATTTCTTTTATTCTTTATTCTTTTTTATTTATTTTTACTTCTATTTTTTATTATTAATTTTTATACAATTCATATATTTTATACTTTTAATTACTTTTAATTAATTTCTTCTCTATTTTTATTTATTTTTCATCTATTGTTTTTTTTATTTGTTTTTATTTAATCTTTATACACATTTCTATTTATTTTCAAAAAAATTTTTCCTTATTTATTTATACCTGTTTTTATTATTGTTTTTTCATGATTTTTATTATAAATATTTATTTTTAATTTGTTTTTTTATAAAAATAAAATAGTTTAAATATAATTAAAGCAGATGAGAATAAAAAAATAATACCATCAAGATATTAAAATATAAAAAATAATAAAATAAAAAATGAAAAGTACAGAATAAATTAAAACATAACTAAAATAAATAAAAATTAAGATAATAAGAGTAGATGGAAATTAGATATAAATGACAATTAAAAAAGAAAATATAGAAATAATTTTTAAAGATAAAAACAAAAATAAATAAAAATTAAGCAATGAAACATAATAAATAAAAGTAAGATCATAAATAAAAAAAGATATAAAAGGCAAAAAATAAAATTAAATGAGAGTAATTACAAATAAATAAAAATGTAAAAATTTGTAACAATGAAAACATAAAATGAGTATACAAAGATGAATAAAAAGTAAGTAAACATAAAAAAATAACTAAAATCTAAAATGTACAATATAAGAAAAAAAAAATTAAGAGTAAAGAAAAATTAATAAACAGAAATAATTAAAAATATAAATATAAAAACTAAAGCAGATAATCATAAAACATTAGGTGTTAATAAACATCAAAATTAGGTAAAATAAATACAAATAAAATAAATTTTTTCAAATTAATATACAAAAAATAATAAAAAATAAAAGGAAATAGAATAAATATAACCGAAAAATAAATTATAAGAGAGAAATATAAATAAAAAGGACAATGAAAATAAAAATATATAGAAAGAGGTACACAGCAATATTAAATAAAAAGAGATGAAAACAAGTCCGAATAAATAAATATAAATACAAATTAATAATAATAAATAAAATTGAAAATAAAGAAAAACAAAGAAAATAAATATGAATTAAAGAAAATAAAAACTAGATAAATATAGATACAGAAAAAATAACAAGAAAAAATAAATGATAAATATAAATAATGAAAACCAGAAATGGATAAACATATAAATAAACAAAATAAATAGAAAATAAGAATTATATAAATATATAAATATAAATAAAAATTATTTTAAATGTAAACCAAAATCAATAATAATAGAAATCAAGAAACTGATATGATTTTTAGCTGGGGTCGTGTTAGATCAATTAGGTATACTAGGGATATCACGCAACTTACCTTAATTAACAGAAAAATCTGGACTCTGGCCTTGAGGTCAGCTAAAAAACCGCAAACAGCACTGTAATGAAGGAATCGAGGAACTCGATTCCAATAACTTGAATATTTTACGATGACATTACACTTCACGTCAATGCTTTGCAAACTAAGCAGCACAAACATAAAAATCAATATAAGTCTCACTGTAGGTATTTCGCACCATGAAAAGAAAAGCAGAAAAATAGTTAGAGACGAATAGGGACGTGACTGACGAAAAACCTTTCATCCGGAGCTTTACCTTAACCAGGAGATGAAATTCCTTGTATAATGGGGGCCAGCGAGAGGGAGGGCAAGTGAGAGGGCAAGTGAATCATTTCACAGCAAAAGATACTTCGGCAGATTAATGGAGCAAGGGACACGACATCCCTCCTAGAGCCGCTTCTGAGCAAAATCTAAGAGCGAGCATCTCCCTCCGAGACCCTTGATAATTTTCTGGAATTATGTTTCTCTCCTCCTGGGTGGCGTTGAAATCGTCCTGCCCACATGGCAATGTGTGTTCGCATGGCTCAAGTTCCAAGATGGAGCAGCACGCGTTCAATCCACCAGCTGACCTGCCTTTGGTGATGATTAGCTCCGACCAGGTCAGCACTGGAATTTAAGGAATTTCAGCAGTCCCACGAACAAAAGGAGATGAAAGCAGTTTACTCTCAAAGTCAGTGGTGAGAGATGTTAATAGAGGCGAATGGTGCCTACAACAGTGAATCATGTTAAAATAAATGAATTAGGTGCCTATTCCTTATTTCATTTGACTTCTTCATTTGAGATGGCGTGTGAGAGAATACTCTTGACAAAATGAATGAAGATGGAAATAAATAGAACTTAATAACAGCAAGGACAAATATAGAATAAATGGGAGTAAATTTAAATGAAAAATACACCAAAATCAATAAAAAATTAAGATAAATAAGAAAATAAGAAATAAATAAAAAATATACAAAAATGTCAAATTTATAAGAATGAATGAAAAGAAATAAAAATACAGTATATTGAAAAAGTAAGAAAGAATAAAGGGAAATAAAAATATCTACAAACAAATAAATAAAAATATTTAGGAATATAATTAATGAAAATATAAAAAATAAAAATAAATAAAAATGAAAATATAAATAGACAAAAAACTGGAAAACAAATAAAAATATTAACAAAAACAAATAAGTGTATAAATAAATCAACATAAATATAAAAAAATAGATGAAAATAATAAAAAATATATAAAATACAAATAAATTAACATAAATAGAAACTAAAATAGAAAAAAATATATAAAACAAATAAAATAAAAATAGATTAAAATGCATAAGTATGAATACAAAGCAATAAAAATAAAGCAAGATAAATTGATATGTAAATAAATAATTATAAAACTACATAATATGAAAATTAAAATTTTTTCATAAATGTTAATATAAATGAAAAAATTTAAAATGAAATGAAATATATAAAAATAAACAAAAGTAAATATGAATGAAAAGAGGGAAAAATAAATTAAAACAAAAATAAATAAAACTAAAGAAATAAATAAAAATAAAAATTAGAAATTAAATAAATGAAAATAAAATTACACAAATAAATAAGAATATATAAAAAATATCAGAAAATAAATGATAAGTAAAATAGAAAAAAAATAAAAATACAAATAAAATAATTAAATGTAAACATTAGTATAAATGGAAAAATAAAAACAAACATAAACAAATAAATATTAGATAGATGAAAATAAAAAAAGTAAAAATCAATAAAAATAAGAATAAGGAAAAATTCACAAATTTATGAAAAAATTAAAAACTTAAAAAATAAAAAAATAAAAACATACAAAAGTAAAAATAAAGAGATATAGGTAATACATAAGAATAATAACAAATGCATAATAAATAATTAAAACAAATGAAAATATGATAAAAAGCATTAAGAATAAAAGTATAATAAATGAAAATTAATAAAACAAAAAATTAGAAATAAATGTAAATCTTAAAAAATTTATTTAGTATACATAAACAGTAATATGGTAGGCTATTCGGTAGGTGTAATAGCTGACTTTCTTGTCTAATTTTTCCTTTGGCCTGAAGTAATAGTAGCAGATATTGTTCTTTGTAAAACTCACATTTCTGCTTAGATTTTCCTTTGGCCACGAGTTGTAGTATTAGGTATTTATATCTGTAACAACTCACCCTCTTGTTTTGATTTTCCTTTGTCAGGAGTTGTAGTAGTAGGTAGTTGATCTCTGTAACAGCTCACCTTTTGTTTTGATTTTCCTTTGCCAGAAGTTGTAGTAGTAGGCATTTGATCCTTGTAACAGCTCACCCTCTTGTTTTGCCTTCCATTTACCAGAAGTTGTAGTAGTAGGTATTCTATTTTTGTAACAGCTCACCATTTTGTTTTGATTTTCCTTTGCCAGAAGTTGTAGTAGTAGGTATTTGATCTTTGTAACAACTCATCCTCTTGTTTTGATTTTCCTTTGTCAGGTGCTGTAGTAGTAGGTAGTTGATCTCTGTAACAGCTCACCTTTTGTTTTGATTTTCCTTTGTCAGGGGTTGTAGTGGTAGGTATGTAATGATTTCTCCATTTGTAATGTTTCCACCACCAAATGTTACAATGTTCTTTTCTTATTATTTTGTTCATTCTCTATGTAAAGTTTATTTATTGTAACATTTTTGCTTCTTATTTGAATTAGTTTGATATTTCCTTTATAGTTGCTTTATTGTTTCTAGCTTTGTTTGTTGTTAAATGTTAGAGTCCCAGGAGGCTTAGGAAGACAGTGCAGCTTTCTCATTTCATTAACACACTAATTAAAATATATACATTATATTTACAATTGTGAATCAAAGTCTGAGCCTTTCTTCTATACCCACAACTGGTGAGGCTCTCGACCTCACTCCACTCAGTCTCTTGGATCTTCTATCTGTGATCTATCTGCTTCTTTTCTATCTCCCTGTTCTGCTTCTCTTCCTTCTTTCCTTGGTTTTTGAAGGTTCTTCAAAGGAAATGCCCATCCCACCAATAGGTGGGCAATAGCTTCTGCCCTGCCTTGTAGCTGTCCAAAGTGGTTGGATATTATCTAACGACGTCTTTTTGGGTGTGATTAGATAACTTAATCCCCTCCTTCGTAGGTGGGACTAATGATATCACCAGAAGTCTTTTGGTTCCAGTGAAAGTTGAAAGGTCGTCTCACAGGTAGGGCAGGTAAATATTCTTGTTACGATTGCCTTAGGTTACACACGCGCCAATGTTTTGGTTAACCAATCATGACACTTCCTGATCATTATTCTCTCTCTCTCTCTCGCAATCGATCACTGGTTCTCTCTCATTTCTTTTTCTCTCTTTTATATTTATGCTATTCCTAACTAATATTCTCCCAGCTATCATTACATCACTCGGTCACCTACCAAACATTGTCTTCAATGTTTAATTACACATAATAAAATGGATACAATAGTAATAACTAAATTGGCAATGAAATGCAACAATGGACATAGGAGTTCCTCCAAAATCCTGGAAGTCAACTGACTATACCCTAGTTTTAGGAAATGACACCAGAAACACAACATAATAGTTCCTCCAGAATTACAGAGGTAGCCATTTTTATATAACCTACTATACCCTAGATTTATAAAATGACACCAGAGACCCTTATATAGGAGTCCCTTCACAATCCCTGAGGTAGCTATTATTATATTTGTGACTACCCTAGATTTGGCAAATGACACCATAGACGCCAATATAGGAGTTCCTTGAGTATCCATTAGGTTGCTATTTTTATATAACTGACAATACCTTAGTTTTAGAAACTTACACCATGGACACCAACATAGGAGATCCTCCAGAATCCATTAGGTAACCATTATTATATAACTGATTATACCCTAGTTTTAGAAAATGACACCACAGACCCAACATAGGAGTTCCTCCAGAATCATGAAAGTAGCCATTATAGTATAATTGACTATACCCTAGTTTTAGAAAATGATGCCACAGACCCAAACATATGAGTTCCTAGAGAATCCATTAGGTAGTCGTTTTTATATAACTGACTATATCCTAGTTTTAGAAAATGACACCATAGACCCCAACACTGCAGATCCTCCTGAATCCACTAGGTAACCATTATTATACATATTACCAAGAAAATTACAGAGTGTCTTTGTCTCTCCCCTTATATTAGCCCTGCTGATGACTGGGCAGAACGCGGCTGGTTCCCTCCTCGACAATCACTCAAACTGCATCTCTCTCTCTCTCTCTCTCTCTCTCTCTCTCTCTCTCTCTCTCTCTCTCTCTCTCTAACCCTGAGGCTTCAACGAAACGCACTTTACCCAAAATAATTTATTTCCTAAAAAAATTAACAAGACTAAATGGCAAAGGTAATATTAAAATGTGAGTCAATCTTGACAAAGCACGATTGCAAGAAATTCAACAATGATTATATATCTTAGTTACTAGTTACCCAAAACGGCCTAACTAAAACAGTCATATTCTATAACTTGCACAGGTCATAAAAATAGGTCAGAGTCTATTTCATCCCTACTGAGTACGTTCTTGACCTCTTTGTTCGGCGAAACTCCTAAGGAAGACAATTAGAATCTTTCCTTTAGTTTCTTAAAACATAAAAATGCAAAACAATGGGAATTCTTCCCACGCATATCAGAGTAATGAAGTGAACAAAATACATAAGGAAAATGCAAAAATGGGAATTCCTCCCACGTTACTCAAAAACAAAAGACATGTGATATCAATGGATCA
>NW_027100732.1:47849-57849 GCF_040412425.1 Macrobrachium rosenbergii
TGGCAGCATCCCAGATTAATTTTTGGTCCGAGGTAGAGTCACAGGTTGTTAACCATTTTCTCTGTTCCGGATACTCATGGGGTTCGGCAATAAAGACCAGGGAACAGTACATGAAGCCAATACGTACTTGTTGTTCGAAGGTGCTTACCTAATTATGTAGGGTGTGGCTGCAGGATTTTTGTGCCGTCACCAGTTCCTTTGAAAAGGGGGTCCTGGTTTTTGGAAAAAAATACTTGAGAGGAGGGGAAGGGAAAGGTGAGACCATCTCTACCCCAGCCAAATGTGAATTATACTGTGTCTTCCAAGAGGAGGACTTCCACCGAATGTTATGCTGTAGAAGACAACCCCAACCACGCAAGTCCTGTGGGACTCCACCTCTTCCTTCACTCATGTCATGAGTCCAGAGTTGATTTTCTTTTCCCCCTGGTAGGAGTGTCTTGTTTGGCTTGAAAGGTGGTGCTGATGCCATTTTTGTCCTTTCCTCTGTTGTTGGAGGGTCCTTTAGTAGTTGCTGTAGGCTTGTAAAGCTCTGATCAGCACCAAACATTCTTAGTCTAAGGAAGAGGAAACTCCCAGGGGTATTGTTTCCCAGATTCCCCCTTTTGCAAGAACAGTCAGTATTGTGCAATTCTGCTGTCGGGCTCATTCAGGGAGTTGTGCGACAACACACTCTTGAAAAAGGGTCCCAACAGGTAGGGAAAGAAAGCAGTAAGGAGGTTGCATTGGGGAGTGAAGTGTTGGAGCCCACCAATGCTTCCTTTCAAGTCACAATGAGACACTCCAGAACGTTGTAGAGTGCTCCCATTGGGGTCCTTGTAAAATTTTGTCTACTGCAGTGAGCATTATTTTGGGAGACACTGAAAGCTCTAATTACGTGGAGCCTAGCGTTAAAATTCAGCCGCGTGGCTGTCGCGAGATTTTCTTGTAGTGGTCCCAAATTGCTGGGTAGCAATGTCCAGAGGGAGCTCTTTCCCCTTAGAAGGGAGGAAAATGTGCTCATTCCTTTGTAGCGTTACCTGATACTGAGGGTGGAGACAAATGGCTTTGTTTCTGCCATAAACTCTCCTTTCCCAGTCATCTCAAAATTCTGAGATTGCGTCTTCACGTGACCGATTGTTTCAAAAGTGAAGAGACAGAGGGCGGATGCCTTCCAGGGAGGTTATTGGTTCTGTCAAATTATCTTTTACTACATTTTCTATTAAACTGGGGAAAAGTTGCTTCTATGTGGCTTTGATTGCTGCATTACTAAGCAGGGTAACCGTCGCATTCAACGAGTTCAGAATTCCTACTGACGGAGGGACCAGGTGCTGTCATTCAGTGTTGGGAGAGGCCACTCTGTCCCAGAATTCTATAAGCTCAGCCTCAGTCAGTTTTCCTTTCATTAATGAGGTATTTTCCATCCGGGGAAAGGATGCACAGGGAGGTGTCTCGCCAAGGGCTAGGTCCCAGCGCTTGGCCTCTGGCCGAAATTCTATATTCTGTTCAATTCTGAAATTTGAATTTTCATTATAATGACTCATCAAAACACTGTAACACTGTACCAGCTTTTATCTCTTAAAATTCGACACGTCCGAGATATAAAATTTCAAACTTTGTTTGGAACGCTGATATAATTGGCGGGAGACCCGACCCCACCGGATGCCGGTGGGGGCGGTGTGGAAGGTTCCTGTGAAGGCGTGTCCGGGGTTCCTCCCTAGCTGCCTTTGGTGTGCGTTCGACAACGCAGTCGTCGAGCCAGTCTGTGGCCCATTCATTTGGCTCTTGGAGTTGTCTGGATGTCATCGGTCGAGCTCTTCTCCCTAAGGAAATCAGTGGCTGTCAGGTCCACTTAAGGTTGGGTATACCATTTCGAGACATAGGCAACTTTGCCTGTGTCATCGAAACTGGATTTCTGCCCACCTTTTGTCCGTGGTCTCTCTTTAAAATCCATATACTTAGGTACGCTTAGTAGCCATTGTATGCCCATAAACTTAGCTAAGATCTATGTCAGGGATGACGTTTAAACCTCAAGGTTTAGGTCAAGGTCAAGGTTTAGATCACAACTCGAGAATTTCAAATTCTGGAGAACTGAGAAATTATAAATTCTCAATTTTTCCTCCGAGTTTTATATAACACTTAGTGAAGCTTCACCTTCGACCGGGAATTGCAAATGCATTTGGTCAGACGGCTGTAGTGTGTGTACACTTGTACACATGTTCTCCTGGAATTTCAATGCATATTTTGTACAAATTGACTTTAATTTTGTATTACAGAATTTCTAATAAAAGTTTAAAAAGCCTTAGGCCCCCCCCCCCCACCTGTGGTGGGCTTCTTGCCCAAAATAAAAGACCTACATCTTTCATACAAGAGGTCTCAGTCAATTTTCATTGAAATAAAAATGGAAAAACTATTGACCAAAATAGAAAAAATATATCTCTGTCTCTCACTAATGGGGTGTTGCGATTGGCTGGTACATTGGGAAGATACCCAGAGGTTGGTACTGGATGCCTCTGATTGGCTGAGAGGTCATTCATACCCTCTTGTTAAACTAGGCCTCTATTTGAATTGAATGTCGCCTATATAAGGTTGATATAGAACATATCGTGTTAGTTTTTATAGGGAAGAAAGTCACAGTTAGAAAATGAAATAAAACACATAATTTCAGTTCATAATTTATATACATATATATATTTTACCTTTTTTTTATAGAATTTTAACATTTTTTGTTTCGAATTTTTAATAGTAATTCAATATTTGTGTATATATATATTTATATGTATGGTGTATGTGTATTATTAAACCTACCCGAACACCTGGTTTGTGTGTAGGTCTCTCTCTCTCTCTCTCTCTCTCTCTCTCTCTCTCTCTCTCTCTCTCTCTCTCTCTCTCTCTCTCTCTCTCATCTTAGGACCTGGAATTGTGTATGTAGGTGTGACAGACGAACACTTAACCTATACTAACTCTTTCTCTCTCACTTTCTCTCACTGTTTCTCTCACGATTTCTCTCTTTCTCTCACTATCTCACTATCTCCAATTCTCTTTCTCCTAGAACCTGGACGGCGCTAGGACATGTGCGAAGTTCTCGATGCCCCTCGTGACCACGTCTTCGGCGACGCCAGTCGCCGCCCCCAGGAGATTAACGTGACTGTCAATGACGTCCCCGGCGAAATCGGACACGGCGTCGGCGGCGTCTTCGAACCCGCCCTTCACGGTGCCCCTGATGTCGTGGAGAAGGTTCCCCTTGGCGGACACGGCGCCCCGCACCACCCCGAAGCCGGTGCCGACCGCTCCTGACACGAGGCGCCCCCCGGCGCGGATGTTGTCCGCGAAGTAGGTGTTCACAGCCCCCGCGGCGTCGGAGAAGCCCCTGGCCGTGTCCCTGGCCGTGTTCCTCACTGCAGAGGAGAAGCGGGACGCCGTCTGCGCCCCGCTATCCCAGGCGTCGCGGACCAGCCCCCGAAATCCGTCTTTGACGGTGCCGAAGGTCTGGAAGGCCTCCGAGAAGAGGTTCGTGGCGCCCTGTCCCGCCATGGCCACGCCCCCCGCGAAGTCCCCGACGAAGTCCGCGCCGCCGGAGGCCGCGTGGCCGAAGAATTCCAGCACCCTCGGGTTAGGGCGTGCCTGGGCGAGGGCGGCCATGCCCAGGAGCACGAGGGCTGATCTTGCGAGCATCATTTTCGTCTGGAAGACATGAGGTGATGAGTGGTGATTGACAGAGAGAGAGAGAGAGAGAGAGAGAGAGAGAGAGAGAGATTGGAAGATTAATTATTTTTCTTAATTGTTCAAAGAGAGAGAGATTGGAAGATTAATTATTTTTCTTAATTGTTCAAAGAGAGAGAGAGAGAGAGATTGGAAGATTAATTATTTTTCTTAATTGTTCAAAGAGAGAGAGAGAGAGAGCGAGAGATTGGAAGATTAATTATTTTTCTTAATTGTTCAAAGAGAGAGAGAGAGAGAGAGCGAGAGATTGGAAGATTAATTATTTTTCTTAATTGTTCAAAGAGAGAGAGAGAGAGAGAGAGAGAAAGATTGAAAGATTAATTATTTTTCTTAATTGTTCGAATATGAGAGAGAGAGCGAGAGTAATTATTGTTCTTAATTGTTCAAGTAGAGAGAGAGAGAGATTGAAAGACTTTCTCGTAATTGTTCAAATAGAGAGAGAGAGAGAGAGAGAGATTGAAAGACTAACTGTTTCTCGTAATTGTTCAAATAGAGAGAGAGAGAGAAAGAGAGAGAGAGAGATATATTGGAAGATTAATTATTATTCTTAATTGTTCGACTATGAGAGAGAGAGTAATTAGTGTTCTTAATTGTTCAAATAGAGAGAGAGAGAGAGAGAGTGAGAGTAATTATTGTTCTTAATTGTTCAAATAGAGAGAGAGAGAGCGAGAGTAATTATTGTTCTTAATTGTTCAAATAGAGAGAGGGAGAGATTAATTATTTTTCTTAATTGTTCAAATAGAGAGAGAGAGAGAGAGAGAGAGATTGAAACACTAATTATTTCTCGTGATTGTTCAAATAGAGAGAGAGAGAGATATTGAAAGATTAATTATTATTCTTAATTGTTCGAATATGAGAGAGACAGTAATTATTGTTCTTAATTGTTCAAATAGAGAGAGAGAGATTAATTATTTTTCTTAATTGTTCAAATAGAGAGAGAGAGATCGAAAGACTAATTATTTCTCCCAATTGTTCAAATAGAGAGAGAGAGAGAGAGAGAGAGATACTGGAAGATTAATTATTATTCTTAATTGTTCAAATAGAGAGAGAGAGAGAGAGAGACTAACTATTTCTCGTAATTGTTCAAAGAGAGAGAGAGAGAGAGAGATTGACAGACTAACTATTTCTCGTAATTGTTCAAATAGAGAGAGAGAGAGATATTGAAAGATTAATTATTATTCTTAATTGTTCAAATAGAGAGAGAGAGAGATATTGAAAGATTAATTATTATTCTTAATTGTTCAAATAGAGAGAGAGAGAGATATTGAAAGATTAATTATTATTCTTAATTGTTCAAATAGAGAGAGAGAGATATTGAAAGATTAATTATTATTCTTAATTGTTCAAATAGAGAGAGAGAGAAATATTGAAAGATTAATTATTATTCTTAATTGTTCAAATAGAGAGAGAGAGAGAGATATTTAAAGATTAATTATTATTCTTAATTGTTCAAATAGAGAGAGAGAGAGAGAGAGAGAGAGAGAGAGAGAGAGAGAGAGAGAGAGAAATATTGAAAGATTAATTATTATTAATTGTTCAAATAGAGAGAGAGAGAGAGAGAAATATTGAAAGATTATTATTTTTAATTGTTCAAATAGAGAGAGAGAGATATTGAAAGGTTAATTATTATTCTTAATTGTTCAAATAGAGAGAGAGAGAGAGATATTGAAAGATTAATTATTATTCTTAATTGTTCAAATAGAGAGAGAGAGAGAGAGAGAAATATTGAAAGATTAATTATTATTCTTAATTGTTCAAATAGAGAGAGAGAGAGAGAGAGAAATATTGAAAGATTAATTATTATTCTTAATTGTTCAAATAGAGAGAGAGAGAGAGAGATTGAAAGGTTAATTATTATTCTTAATTGTTCAAATAGAGAGAGAGAGATATTGAAAGATTAATTATTATTCTTAATTGTTCAAATAGAGAGAGAGAGAAATATTGAAAGATTAATTATTATTTTTAATTGTTCAAATAGAGAGAGAGAGAGATTGAAAGGTTAATTATTATTCTTAATTGTTCAAATAGAGAGAGAGAGAGAGAGAGAGAGAGATATTGAAAGATTAATTATTATTCTTAATTGTTCAAATAGAGAGAGAGAGAGAGAGAGAGAAATATTGAAAGATTAATTATTATTCTTAATTGTTCAAATAGAGAGAGAGAGAGAGAGAGAGAGAGAGAGAGAGAGAGAGAGAGAGAGAAATATTGAAAGATTAATTATTATTCTTAATTGTTCAAATAGAGAGAGAGAGAGAGAAATATTGAAAGATTAATTATTATTCTTAATTGTTCAAATAGAGAGAGAGAGAGAGAGAGATATTGAAAGATTAATTATTATTCTTAATTGTTCAAATAGAGAGAGAGAGAGAGAGAGAGAGAGAAATATTGAAAGATTAATTATTATTCTTAATTGTTCAAATAGAGAGAGAGAGAGAGAGAGAGAAATATTGAAAGATTAATTATTATTCTTAATTGTTCAAATAGAGAGAGAGAGAGAGAGAAATATTGAAAGATTAATTATTATTCTTAATTGTTCAAATAGAGAGAGAGAGAGATTGAAATGTTAATTATTATTCTTAATAGTTCAAATAGAGAGAGAGAGAGAGAGAGAGAGAGAGAGAGAGAGAGAGAGAGAGAGAGAGAGAGAGAGAGAGACCACTTACCCAGGAAGCCTCCACAAAGCAAGTAACGATGCCCTAAGCAAGTGCTACCGAATATATATAGAGAGATATAGGGATACCCACCTAGGGAGGAGAGGCATTTGGGTATCTGGGCATCTGGGCACTGTCCCACTGGGTATTATTTTTGCTGGGCATCTTTACTGGGCAGCACAAGGACGCACGTTAGCCCAGGACATATAGGGAGGTGGGGTACCTGGGTATTTGGGTATTTGGGTATCTGGGCACTATCCTGGTGGGTATTATTTTTGCTGGGCACCTCTACTGGGCACGTTGGCCCAAATTCGTCCTTGGCTGGAAGGTCGACTTGACTCAGTGTCGCCATTTTACCCCCCACAAACGAGTCCCACATTTCTTTAGATTTCCCACAAAATCGGTTCCCTCAAAAAATCAATTCCCACCAAAATCAGTTCCTCAAAATCAGTTCCCTCAAAATCAATTCCCACAAAATCAGTTCCCCAAAATCAATTCCCCCACACCATCACTTCCCACAAAATCAATCCCCCACAAAATCAATTCCCCTAATCAGTTCCCCACAAAATCAATTCCCCCAAAATCAAATCCTCACAAAATCAATCCATGACAAATCAATTGCCCCAAATCAGTTCCCCACAAAATCAATTCCCCACAAAATCAGTTCTACAAAATGAATTCCCCATAAAATCAATTCCCCACAAAATCAATCCCCAACAAAATCAATTCCCCAAGCTCAGTTCCCCACAATGTCAATTCCCCACAAAATCAATCCCCCACCAAATCAGTTCCCACAAAATCAATTCCCCCAAAATCAGTTCCCCTCAAAATCAAGTTCCCAAAATCAATTCCCCCACAAAATCAGTTCCCACAAAATGAATTCACCCACAAAATCAATTCCCCCACACAATCAGTTTCCACAAAATGAATTCCCCACAAAATGAATTCCCCCACAAAATCAGTTCCCCCAAAAATCATTTCTCCCACAAAATCAATTCCCCACAAAATCAGTTCCCCAAATCAATTTGCCACAAAATTCCCCACAATATAGATTCCCCCACAAAATAAAATCCCCACAAAATCAATCCCCCCACAAAATCAAATCCCCACAAAATCAATTTCCCCACAATATCAATTCCCCACGAAATCAGTTCCCCCACAATATCAATTCCCCACAAAATCAGTTCCCCCACAATATCAGTTCCCCACAATATCAATTCCCCCACAGTATCAATTTCCCACCCCCACAAATGATGGCAGTTGCGTCTCCCTCAAGAAGAAGAAGAATATAATGACTGGAGGATATATAGGATGGATAGGAATAGGATGAAGTATATAGGATGAGGAAGGATGAGGTGGGTATGTGGGTGACTGGGGCACGGGGGCATGCGTGCCCTGGGGCGGTTTTTGTATGTATATATGTAAGGATGGTACTACGTGTGGTTCGAGGTGTAATGCCCTCGCGTGTTTGGGAGTGGCTACGTCTCTCTCTCTCTCTCTCTCTCTCTCTCTCTCTCTCTCTCTCTCTCTCTCTCAATCTCTCTCTCTCTCTCTCTTCTTTCAATCTGTCTGTCTCTCTCTTTTTCTCTCCCTCAATCAATCTCTTTCTCTCTCTCTCCGTCAATCAGTCTCTTTCTCTCTCTCCCTTAATCTCTCACTTTCTCTCCTTCAATCTTTCTCTCTCTCTGCCTCAATCTCTCTCTTTCTCTCCTTCAATCATCTCTCCCTTAATCTCTCACTTTCTCTCCTTCAATCTTTCTCTCTCTCTGCCTCAATCTCTCTCTTTCTCTCCTTCAATCTCTCTCTCTCTCTCTCTCTCTCTCTCTCTCTCTCTCTCTCTCTCTCTCTCTCTCTCTCTCTCTCTCTCTCTCTCATATTCCTCGGTACGTCACATCGCGTCGCCCTAAAGTCGACCGAACTGGTTTCCACATTTTCGTTAACATAACGAACGGCAACGACTGCTGGCGACCGACAACGACGCCGAACGAAACGACGACAAACAAACGCAGTCGCCGATCGAACAGAAGCGACGCACGAGCGATGGAAAGCGACAAAAAAACGACTCAAAAAAAAGAAATAATAAAAACATGTTCGGAAGCCGCCATCAAGGATAGTCACTTGCCAGAGTCAGGTTCAAGTTTAAAAGAAGAAAAAAATATGAAGAACGGTTCGTTTTTTTCCCTCTATTATTGGAGTTTATAGATAGATAGATATATATATAGATAGATAGATGAATAATGAGTAACAATAACAGTAATAATAATGATAATAAACAATTGAATTGTATTATTTAAAAGATAATGTAACTTCAGATATGGAGCTTGACTAGACCGATCTGTGACGTCATCACAGTGCAATCTCGAATGCAAATGTCAATATAAATAAAAGCCTCATAAACAGTGATAAATGATATTAATATACAAATTAATAAATTATATATTTTACTATCATTATTAATATTTCATAATTTTGAAGCCAAAATAATGAGATTTTGTATAAAAATATAAACCCATAATCGAGCTTCATATATCTCAAATAAATTTCACTATACTTCGAATTTATTGATGTATGATGTCTTAAAAATCACTATAATTTTATTTTTTGTATATATAAAATAAATAATATACGAAATAAAGCCTGAAAATAAAAATATATAGAAAAATATTCAGTTTTTCGTAAGAAACATCTCCGCCATCTCTGATGACGTAACAGAAACCGCTCGGTGCTGCCGCTTAGATTATTTTCAATAAATGAGCTTATTCATTTTTCACTTCAAATTTATTGATGTATGATATATTAAAAATCACAAAAAATATATTTTATGTATATATTAAATAAATATTATAGGGTATAAGGCCTGAAAATAAAAATATATACAAAAATATTCAGTCTTTCGTAAGAAACATCTCCGCCGTCTCCGATGACGTAACAGAAGCCACTCGGTACCGCTTAGAATTATTCAACAAAATGACCTTATTCATTCTTAACCCTGAATGATTACATAGACGACGACGCAAAAAAAAATGAATAAAAAAGAAGTGAATGAAAAAAAATGGCGGTGTTTAAAAAAACTGATCTTTGAAGTTTACAAGGTCGGTCTAGTGCAAGGTGATCCACGGTGATTGAGAGACAGAGAGAGAGAGAGAGAATAGGGAGAAAAAGAGATAGAATGGCTCTGATACCCCTTATCATGAATCGAGTACCGTCATAGAGAGAAAGAGAGCGAGAGAGAGAGGCTCCGATACCCCTTATCGTGAATCTCGCCTCTGATTGGTCGGCACGATTCAAATCCCGCCACCTGATTGGCCGAGACCCGCCTCCGGCGACATCTCCTCCGGATTTTGACGTCCCGGCTCGAAACGGCGACAAAAAAAAAATCGGGGAAAAATCGGAAAATATATTATAAAATCGGCCGGTGAGGGGTGTGGGTGCTGCGACCTCACTCTCTGATTGATAATTGCTTAAAGGCTCCCCAAGGTTCGTCTTAAATAGGCGGGAATTGAGCGATAATTGATGGAGAATTGACTGGAAGTTGCCGAGTCACGTCACGAAGTGGCAAAAAATAAATTAGGCTTATAAATGGCAATTGCTTCTTTCAAGGCTCGATATTATATATATATATATATATATATATATATATATATATATAT